>NW_020897702.1:22398311-22488044 GCF_003984885.1 Neopelma chrysocephalum
ACCGCAAGTGCCGCGCTCCCCCAACGTCCCCACGCCCCAAAAATGCGTCCTCCTGCACCCCTGGGGTCTGCCCCAGACCATGACATTGTAGAATCATAGAATGGCCTGGGTAATAAGGGACCTTAAAGATCATCTGGTTGCAAACCCCCTGCCATGAGCAGGGACATCTTCCACTAGACCAGGTTGCTCCAAACCCCATCCAACCTGTCCTTGAACACTTCCAGGGATGGGCATCCATAGCTTCTCTGGGCAACATATTCCAGTGCTTCATCACCCTCACAGTAAAGAATTTCCTCCTAATAGCTAATATAAATCTCCCTGCTTTAAGTTTAAAACCATACTGTCTTGTCCTATCAGTATGTGCCCATGTAAAATGTTTTCATGGCACTCATGAAGATCCCTGCCACAGGTTAAGCTGCAGTTTCAAGTCCTCGTTGTGTAGAGCCCTGATGACTTCTTGGGCAAATGGGTGGCTGGAAGGATCCCCCTGCTCCGTGCAGAGTGTTCTCTGGGATGTGCAAGGAACTATATTGAAGTCCTGTGGGGTGAGGCCAGGAGCTGAAAGGCGTTCTGGTTTGAATGCACCAGCATGCATTTGTAAATGCGAAAACTCAGACAAGAACACGCTCAAGGACCAGGAAACTCAGAGCTGAGGTTTTCCCTAGAAGCTTAACTCTGACCTGGTGACTCCCTGCCTGAATCTGGGCTACTGTCTTTTTTCCTTCCTGCTAAGAAAGGTGGGGTTGGATTTTAATTGTGCTATGAAACATTACCAAGTCTCTTACTTAGGTATAAATCATGTCATTTTAGCTCTTGAATGCTGCAAACCTTTTTATTTGCAGTGTTATCACACAAGATGTTTCTAAGCTCCAGTCTAGAATGAGGGGGCCTGAAACCCTCTGTGGACCTGGATGACTGAAATTTTTTGGTGATACTGCAGAAGTAAGGAGCAATAAAAGGGAGCCTCCTTCCTTCAAAGTCAACCTGGAACTCTGCTCAAAATACAGGAGAAGTCATGGTACAGTCACCTTCTAAGTGGTGTCTGTCCTTCCTATCCTGACTTTAAGCTCAAAACACATGATTTGTGATCACCTGGGGCCATGCCCGGCTTCACTCAAGCCCTACTCACTGTGTCAATATAGTTGGTGTGGATGTAAGGGCAGATAATGGCTGTGCCCAGGCTTTACTCTGGACTGCATCTGTTGTGCCTGGAAAGGGTCTAGGCTTGGGTAGCCTTTCCTTGTGCCCAACATGACCCATGGGTGTGTGGAAAGGCAGTGAGGGAGGCTCTTCCAGGAACATAGAGCTAGACATGCTCCTCTGCCTGCACCATTGGGTTTGGAAGTGGGATTTGAAGAGCACAAGGAGCATTTGGACAACTCTCAGAACAGACTCTAATGGCTGCGGGTCATGGGATAATCCCTGGTATTTAACACCTGGGGTATTGGCCAAGGATGTGGTAGCACCTGAACAGCTCTAAGGGACAGAAAATGAACCCATCCCCTTGTTGAAGGCCCTACTACCTCTGTAGCCCTTCTTGCTGGAAATCGCTCACCCTTTTGAGCAGCAGGAGGTTCATAGCCATATGGGGGGAATGTACAGGGGCATTAGGGTGGGAAGCTGCAGGCTATAGAGGATCCAGCTCCAAGAAGAAATATTCCAGCAACATCTTTCAACCTTCTTCATGAAGATGCTCTTTCAGGTGAAAAGGAGTCTCTGAATTGCAAATTTATCACAGAATCACATGATCACAGAATGGTTTGGGTTGGAGGGGACCTTCAAGATAATCTAATTCCAAACCCTCCACCATGGGCAAGGACACCTTCCACTAGACCTGGTTGCTCAAAGCCTCATCCAACCTAGTCATGAACAGTCTCAGGGATGGGGCATCCACAGCTGCTCTGGGCAACTTGTGCCAGTGCTTCACCACCTGCACAGTGAAGAAAATCTTCCTAATACCTAACCTAACTCTGCTCTCTTTCAGTTTAATGCCATCCCCCCTTGTTCTATCACTACATGGCCTTAGAAAAATCCTTATTAAAAATCCCTTATAAAAACTATACTTAATTTAACATTTGTGAGCAGAAATCCCTGGCAAATGGCAATGCTGGAGAGATATAGAGGTGCTTCAGGACCATTGGTGAGCCTGGGCTGGATCCTGCCTGGAGCTATGCATTACTCTAATGCTTGCTGCTGGTCTCCAAACATGCACAATCTCCCCACATCTCCACACTGACGTGCTGGGGTCCCACATCAATTCCAACATCCCTCCTTGCCATGTTGGTGCGCCCTACCAGCACAGGGACAGGCAGGGCTGCAATGCAACCTCCATTTTTAAGCCCACTGCCACAGTACCAACAAAACTGAGATGTGGATGCTGGTGGGGAAGCATGACCTCTATGCCTACAGGATGATCTGTGGCTTTTCCAGGCCTGTATACACCTTTTTTTAGAATGTGCACAAAGGAAGGCTCAGTAAAGCCACCTGGTCTGTCCAGCAACAAGTATCAAAGCCCCATAGGTGCCTAGCCAAGTCTACTGCTCAGAACACCCTCCAAGAGAGTATCAGGATGTTTGGCGGGTATAGATGTTTGTGAGGCTTTCCCCTGAGGAAAGATCCTTGCAAGCTGTTTCAGTGGTGGAGGCAAAAGAGTAAGATGCTCCTTTCTCTGTCTAGCATTTGGTGACATATATTGTCCCAGAGGATGATCCCAGGAGCTGGAGAATCTGGGAAGGTGCCCCCACCCCACGATAAAAGCGCTTTTTTCCTATGTCTGCTCCAGGCTTTTGAGGGTGGACTGCAGAAGTGCACAGCTCCTCCACACTGCAAAGACCCTGAGCACAGTCAGCTGGTGGAGCTGGAAGCTGAGACGGAAACAAGAGCCCACTTTGGGTCTGTGTGTTACAACAGCAAGACTGGAGACTCCCATGGGCAGGGCCACACTTTTCAAATGCTCCCCATGTGCCAGGTGCAGGTTTGTTATCTGGGGGAAAGCCATCCAAAACCCACTTCCTCCTTCTGCTTTGCCCATAAACCCTCCCCCCTCCTTTTATTTTTTTAGCAATCTGCAGAGCTTTTTCCACATCAGATGAGGCTCAAAAAAACCAAGTTCCCTGCACTGTGGTGACTCCAGGGCAGAGATGCAAAGGTTTATAGTCAGAGGAAGTTACTGGTTACCTATCCTCTCTGTGGATTTTCTCAGTGAATGAGACCGTAACCTTGTGTGAAAACCTCATGCAGATCACCTTGCCTCAGTCTCAAAGTCCACAGAGAAAATAATTTGAATGGAGTTTAGTGAAGCAAGCAAATAGAAAAGGCTCTTCAGGGCCACCTTGTGCCCATCAAAAGCATTCTGAAAGAACACAGCAGTTTAAAGGCAGGAAGTCTGAATAAAATATACACAATTTATTTATTTATAGGAGGTTTACAGCTGTACAATGTTGGCTTTCTGTTTGGACCACTCTCTGTTCTTGTGCAGCGTGACACATCAGTGCCTTTGGAGATGAAGACAAGTCACAGCCTGTTCTAACATGCAGATGTCAAAAAGAAATGGATTTCATGGAGTGTAATGGCAGGCTGCTTGCAACCATTGAAATGATTAAAAGAAGAAATATAAAATGAATCAGAGACATGTCCTACACCACCTGGGAGGGACTGGAAAATGCTTATCAGACCCGCACTCCTCTCAGACAAAAAAATCCTGAATATTTCTGTCTACTTCATTTGAAAAGAAAAGGCATCAAAAATTGGAATGGCATTTCAATATCTGCTCCACAAACATGACAAAAAAAAGAGTAACAAAGGTAATTTTTGTTATTCCATTGGAAATGTAGGGGAAGAAGGCTTTTGCTCCAACTTTTCCAAAGCTTTGGAAAAAAAAGGACAAATATTATTGATATTAAGACATTTTGGTCCTGATATAGTATGATGATTTTTTTTTTAAGAAGCTGTTTAAAAGCTGCCTTTCCTCTCATTATGGCTTGATTCTTTGTAGGAAGGAAGGAGTCTGCCCATGGGGACCAGGGCATCATTACTCCTTGTTAAGCTTCAGCACTGCTCCTTGGGGATCACGGTGAGATTTGGCACATGGCAGGGCACTCCTGACCAAACGGCTCTCCTTTGCTGAAGCTATCCATAGTCTGATTTCCTGAGAAAACAAGGCTAATGCTGGCAGGCTGGATACCTCCATCTACTTATGATGGTGCAAAGCTCCTCTCGTGTTCCTGTGATGCCAAACAGCTCATCTCTCTGCCAGGTGAGGTATCTTTGGGCATCACAGTCCATCTCATATGTCACTCTGAACATAAGCCTGTAGATCCAAATGATACCTTCTGGCCCTACAATGCTGCTTCCATTTATTTTCAGTGATGAGTCCCATAAACAAAACCAGAATAAAGCCAAAATATCTTTGAATCAGTCTGCCCAAATTCAAGGATTTGCTTTGACCTTGGGATCAAAATGTCACTTGACCTACCTAGAAGCATTTAAGTAAATTCTGCAAGATGCTGAACTAAACTTGGTCCCTATGATGGCACTTGGAGTTGGAGGGTTCTCAGTGCAAACCTGGAACGATTTTGTCCATAACTGCAGGAGGTAAACTCTGAAGAGGAGGAAAGGAGAAAAACAGCCTGCAAAAATTGATGCAGTTGTACTGTCTGCTTCTGGATGCACCAAGAACTGAGCTGGCAGGTGACGTGAATTTGGAAACAGTTTACTACGTTATAGACTTAAAAGATCTTAGGGGACTTAAAAAAAATACAGCCTTGCAGCACAAACATGGGTGTTGACTAGGACAAGCAGAAACCCTACTTGCTATGGCAAAAGAAGGCTTTCCTTTTCACTTGTTTTTGCATGTAAAGGACTCTGCCCAGGCCAAAATTTGCCAAGATTAGAAGATTTTATCATATGTATTAATTTCCACTTGCATGCAGCAGGTGAGTGAAAAAGATTTGCGTGTTAGAAAATCTGACAGAAAAATCCCTTAACTTGCACCATTTTAAAGGCACATGAATAAAAACCCCCAAACAACAGGAGAAAAAATGGTTTGAAACCTGCCCTGATCAGCTGTTCAAAGGCCAGACAACGGGTTGTTGTTTGGCTTATCTGGGATGGTTTATAAGAAGCCAGATTCTGCCACCCAGTGGAATAAGGAAGATTAACCCAGTTTTCATGGAAATCAGGAGCAAACCATGGCCCCAGACATGTCCCCAAGGATGCATTTGGGTTGTGCTCATGAGACTGGCTCTAGCACTGTGCAACTCCTCCTCCAAGACAGGAGACTGGAAATGAAAGGTGAAAGATGGACACTGGTATGAATTAAATATTCCCAGCATTTTCAGGCTGCACTGGGAGCAGTGCTCCTCTAGCACAAGCTAAAATCCCGCTATTTTTTAAAAGAATTTGGGAAAGCGAGGCACTGAGAAATGATGCACTGTATGCAGCAGTAAAGATGTAGTCCATGGAGCAAAGCTCCCCATCCCTTGGACCTGACATTTTGGCCTTCAGAGGAATCGATCCCCTCTTACTTAAACACTGAATGGCTCCAGCAGACAAGCCACCCCAGCTCCTGAGATGAGCTCTTGGGATGGAGATGGCATGAAGACATGGAGACAGCAGGCACCACAGCAGTTCAAGAGGCACATGCAGGAGCTGAGTCCAGACCAATTTAAAAGCCTGACCCCAGAGAACAGTTGTCCCACATAGTTGTTGACATCTTTGTATACTTCAGAGTTGCATGGGGTTGAACAAGACTTGGGTGGACACAGCTTGTCCCTGAAATGATAGAGCCTTTGGTCTTGTTGCCCCTGTGAATTTGGGATTTGGGCTGCCTCGGTGCATTTTCCTTCCAGTTGCAGTATGCAAACCCATACCCAAAAAACGCACAGAAGGCCCCAATCTGTTTTTCCACTTTTTTGCTGTGGCGCCTCCACAGATAAGCGATTAAATGGCAATTTCAAGGGAGACAACTCCATGCACACTACTCTTAACACCAGCAGACACATTGAAGATGCATTGAAGCAGCTGGTGGGACCGCAGTGGCCACACGTGTGCATGGCGGCACGTGCATGTGCCAGCCTGTGTAAACAAACAGCATCAGGGCATCGTGCTCTGGCTGTCAGGACACACAGTGTGCTCACAGCGATCCCACAGGGCACATGGCAATGAGGGGGGCTGCAGAGGATGCCAGCAGAAGGATCATTGTGGTTCCCCGAAAAAAAGGCACCATTTTTGAACATTGAAAACACAAGATTGGCTCCTTTGAGTGGAATGCATGCATGGTTCATATACACTTTGCAGATGGTAGGTAGGCTCTGTGTGTGTCTCTCTATATATGTATGTATGTGTGCAGGTTTATATTCATATATGTGGCACCAGAAGAGTCATCTTTGAGTACTCAGACGTTAGTGAGGATGTTACTGCTGAGCAGCATCACAGCAATGGTTCCAGGGAGATCGTTTGACCTCCTGTTCCCCTTGTCCTGGAGGTGCAGCGTGTGCACTGACTGCCGGTCACTGGGATCCCCCGTCAGTACCACTTGGCCCAAGAACTCATCACTTATTAAGTTGTGGTTCCAGATCTGTGGAAATAAAACAGGGATAAGGGCAGCTCCTTCAGGAATGCAGCCAACCTTCATGCACTGAAGAGAAGTGATTACTGGGGATTTGCTCTGAGCCGGAGCCTGGGAGGTGATGAGGTGTGGAGGTGTCACTCTGTAAGTGAGAGGGATGACGGACATGCTTTTAACAGATGTCACCACAGTGATGAGAGGTTGAGCTGCACCAGTTAGTTAAGCTCAGCCTTGGGTACAGATCTGCTCTGAACAGTGTGAGGAGAGGGCTGGGGTGGTCCAAGTGAGAGAGGGTCTCCATCCCTCAACTCACTGCTTCCCTCCCAGGTACCTGAACAATGATGGGTTGTCCTGGCTTCTTCCGGTAGAAGAGCCCTTTCACATCAAATTCTGGTGATACTGTGTTCTTCTTCACTGGAGAGCGAACTTTTTGTCCTTCGCACTTTATGATCACATAAGGATCAGCTCCTGGGGAGAGAAAGGGGAATTTTTTTGTTGTGAAGTCAAAAATTGGCTCTTAAAAGAAATCTCTAAGATCCAATTTGTGAGTTTGAGCAAACAGCATTCTTTTACTTATGATGTTGGATGCACATGAGACTAGATTCTCCAAAAGGTGTGCATCCATGAGTTACAGAAACCTCATGCCTTTATTTAGCTACCTAATTAACAATTCAAATATTACCTAATCCTATTTCACCCCTTTCCCAGAATTGTTCCTCCCCTTGACAGGTCTCCTGTTTTGAGTCAGTGGTCCCTTTGGGTCATTTGTCGTCCCTTTTACGCTGTCTTTTTCTTGAACTCTCACTTTTGGCACACCATCATGTCTTTTGGAACAGTGTCCATGCCCTTTGTACAGCCATGAGGACAGTTTTGTCTAGTTTGTTAGCTTTATGTTCTTTTATCAGTTCTGTTTCAGAACCTCCTGTCTCCCAAGAAATTCCTTTCTGCTGAGACTGCCGACTTTCAATGATAGGTTAAGCTACATAGGTTAAGCTACATGGTTTTACTACATAGTTTTAAGCTACATTCATTATTCTATATGGCTATAGATTCCCCCTTTAGAGACTTTAGCTTCTGTAATTCCTCAGAGTGCTTTCCAGGGGTATCATGAAGCACTTTGCCTCCATATCCCACCAGAGGACATGGGTATCTGCCAAAGAACTCATCACAGCCCAGATGACATTTATGAAGCTCAGCTGTTGGGCTCATGCTTAATTCTATTAGGTGACATTGTCTCTAGGCAGCAGGTGGTGATGGACTGCTATGAAGCTGGTGAAGGGCTTGGAGCACAAGTCTAATGAGGAGCAGCTGAGGGAGCTGGGGGTGTTCAGCTCGGAGAAAAGGAGGCTCAGGGGAGACCTTATCGCTCTCTACAGCTACCTGACAGGAGGTTGTAGCCAGGTGGGTTGGTCTCTTTTCCCAGGTAACAAGTGACAGGACAAGAAGAAATGGCCTCAAGTTGTGCCAGGGGAGGTTTAGACTGGATATTAGGAAAAATGTATTCCCCAAAAGGGTTGTCAAACACTGGAAGAGGCTGCCCAAGGCAGCAGTGGAGTCACCATCCCTAGAGGGATTTAAAAGATGTGGCACTTGGGGACATGGTTTAGTGCTAGGCTTGGCAGTGCTGGGTTAAGGGTTGGACCTGATGACCTTAAAGGGCTTTTCCAAGCTAAACAATTCTATGATTCTGTGATTCTATGAAATGGTCCCCTCTTCTTTGGGCCTATATTCTACATAAACACTCCTCCATCACTCTAAATCCTCCTGACCATTGTAATAAATCTTCCATGGAAGAAACCATCCTTTCAGGATTTGCTGTCCTGAAGGCAGGCAGAAATAAAATCATGGAGAAGAGAAAGAGGCTCACACAAGGAAACAGCAGATGGAGAATAAAGTCACCAAGTTCACAGACAACAGCCCACAGCTAGATGGCACCTGAGCTTCCAGGAGAAGGAAAGAGTCCCTCATTAGTGAATACTTTCCTCTTATGAAACAAGTGCTCATTTTGGGAATTTCACTAGAGAATCAACTATTGCTATGGAAATTTAATTGCCAGAATGCATTTTCTAACATGAGCTTTAGTGACTATGATGGAAACACACCAGTTGGATGAGTTTTCGTGTCCCAGGGAAATGTGGAAACGAAGAGGAACAAACCAGCCCCTTCTGAGGGTCAGAGATTTAAGAACCACATCTTTGACTGCCAGACCACCTCCTTTCTAGCTTTCTGTTTGCAAGGACCTGGCTCCCCTGGTGAGACACAGCTGCTGGATTTCACAGCTGTTTTTCTAAACCAGCCTTGTCTTTTGGGATGTCCCATTAAATCCTCATATTCGATCAGCCAGAGCCAAATTCCTATCTGTAAATCACTATTTCCAATGTGAGAACATCTGGACTGGGATGTACAAGAGATGCTGTTGCACTGGGAAGAACAAAACATGCCGTTGGTGGTGGGAGCTGAACAGCTGGAAAACAGCTGGAAGAAAGCAATTCCCAAGGGCCTCTTGTGGAAAAAAATGTGGAAAGATAAACCTCCTTGTTTCTGTGAACATTCAGAGACCTTTGGCTACAGCCTTCCCTACATTGCTACAGATACACTGACCTATTGTGAATCACCCAAGAAAAAACAACCTGCCAAAGGTAAAATTCCCCCCCCCCCAAATACCAGACAGGGTAAAAGGACTCCCTTTGTGGCATGTGATAAATAACCAGACTTGGCTAGTCCTTGCTTAGAAAAGACTCTGCTCATTACTCTCAGGGTTCTAGTGACACGCAGCCCCTCTATTGATAGACATTTATCCAGCCTCCAGTGATGAACACTACACATCAGCCTGTTCCATCGTTTATCTGTCCTTCCTACTAAAAGCTCTTAAACAGAATTCCTAATTTTTACAGTTGCTCATACTCAGGAGGAAAGCCTGCATTGTTACAGCCTGCTAAGAGCTTTGGGGAAGTTTTGGGAAGATCTCAGACAACAGCCTAAATATAACACCTCCCAGATCATGTCCACAGCAAGAAGTGAGTTTGATTCTCCATAGACTTTCTCTTCCTGTGGTGTCTCAATCAGGCATGTTCACTGAAAAAAATATCTGAGGACATAAATTCCAGCAACGTCCCACTTCATAAAACCACCTCCCCCTTTCTCCACTGAAGAAACCACCTCCCAAGTCCTCCAGGGTTAGAAAACAGGAAGGGAGAGACCCATACCTCCTTGGGAGTCCTGATTTTTGAGCCCAGCTGCAGCAAGGACATGGATCTGGGATACTACTTGCGGGTAACCACACATCCCACTCCAGCAGGTGTGTGGTGGCTCATCCAGTGTCAGCTCTCTGCAAGGAAAAACACGTGGCCTTTGAGAGGTGCCCAGCCTTAACCCAGAGAGTTTGCTCTGGTAAAACGGAAGGACTATGCACTGTCCACTGTCGGACTCTGCTCCGCAGTCCAATCTCCTCAACCTGGGTTTGGGATGCTTAGAAACAGAGTGGGAGCTTCTCTGCATGTTTTGTGGTGAGACCTGTAAAGATGCCCTGTCTCTTGACCACACGTGAAAGGAAGCCAAACGCCAGCTCTCTGTAAGGCTATGACCGCTCAGGAAAACCATTAGTCAAATGCAAAGGGCTGTCTCCAAATAGCCAGTTCCTTCCCATCACTGCTCGTGCTCCTTACCGGCAATCTGAAGGCACATCTGTGAAAATCCTGAGAAGGAACTCGCCTTCATGACCAGGGTCAAAAGTGGTGGGGATGATGACGTAACGGCCTTCCTTCAGGTCTGTCCTTAGGAAGACGCTGCGGGAGTTGATGTAGATGGAGCTGGCCACCTTCTGCTGCAGGGTGTGCATCCGGTAGTTCCTATTCAACTCCACCTGGGCAGAGAGCACAGCAGGATTGTCAGCAGATTGTGACTGTCTGACAATGTACTGGTATCCACCATGGGGGCTCAGACTGCAAGGACTGAGCCCACAGTGCTGGGAGACTTGGAGCTAAGAGAAACAGCAAAATGGTCCCAGCTGTGCTGGATGGAGTGCAAGTGTGGATGGGGCTTTCCCAACTCTGTTAGCTCAGAGACTCGTCTCTTGCATCCCAGCTTAACACTGGGGGCCTGGCAAGCAACACATAAGGATTAATCTAAAAGATTTCAACATTTGGAGAGAACAGACTAATCATTGCTTTTAGCAAGAAGAACTACACAGAATCAAATGGTTTGGGTTGGATGGGACCTTAAAGATTACCTAGCTCAAACCCCCCTGCCATGGGCAGGGACATCTTCCACTAGACCAGGTTACTCAAAGCCCCATCCACCCTGGCCTTGAACATTTCCAGGGATGGAACATCCGTAGCTTCTCTGGGCCAACTGTTGTCCGTGTTGTCACTGTACGCCTCTGAAATCCCTCTTCATCTCTAGAGTGAGGCAGGCGGTGCTGAAGGCACTCCAGAAGCACCCAGATAATGCTTAAATGAACAATATGGCCATGCAGGACTGATGTACTACTCCACCACTAACAAATTTATGGTAGCATTCAGGCCAACATGCAGGAAACCCCAGTGTACCTTATGGATATCAAAGCCTATGGCCAAGTTCTCTCCTTTGCCCTCTTTGCGACTGGTTCTTTTTGGCTTCTGCTGGATAGAGATCAGCACTTCATCTTCTGCCTTCTTCACATCGAACACATACTAGAAGCAAAGGGAGTTATTAGGACAGGATCACTGGGCATGGGTAGGGGTGCACACACAGTAGGTTTAACCTCAGTTTCACCTCACCTGCCTTCCTGCAGGCACAGTACCCGTACTGAGAACCCACGCTCCCTACTCTTGGGAACTGTCATCATCTTGCCAAGCCAGAGACCTTTTTGGCTCATCTTAGAGAAAGACTGTGAAATCCAGTCTTTGAATTGCTTGGCAGAATCCAAAGAGTCCAGATGTAGTCTCATACTAGAGACTTCTACCACTTGCACACAAGTCCTACTATAAGGCATGGAAGAAGGAACTGATGTTCACAGGGACCTAAGATGAAGGCTAATACAGAGCTAGAAGATGGAAACAACTCTCCCATGTCTTTGATGACAACTCTTGCAATGGACCAGACCATCCTTCATCTGCTTGTTAGATGGAAGGACTCATAAGGACCTGGCTCATGACACTGAGAACCACAGTTCAGAGCAGGACAAGACAATCATAGAATCATAGAATAATTTAGGTTGGAAAAGACCTCTAAGATCATTGAGTTTAGCCCTTAACCTAGCACTGCCAAATCCACCGCTAAACCATCTCCCCAAGTGTCACATCTACATGCCTTTTGAACACTTCCAGAAATGCTGATTTCACCACTGCTCTGGGCAGCCTCTTCTAATGTCTTCATCCTTCCAGTGAAGAAATTTTCCCTATTATCCAATCTAAACCTCTCCTGTTACAACTTGAAGCTTTTTCCTCTTGTCCAATCACTTGTTACCTGGGAGAAGAGACCGACTCCCACCTGGCTACAACCTCCTTTCAGGCAGTTGTAAAGAGCAATAAGGTCCCCCTCAGCCTCCTTTTCTCCAGAAGAGTTTGTTCCAGGAGATGAACTTCAAGCTAGAAGGAAATGGCCCTATAGACTACACCTGTCCTAGTAAATGTAACAGTGCCAAAGTCTGGGGAACAGAACTGGAATTTGATCATTCAGATATCCAAATTGTTGGAAATGAGTCCTGGCCCTGTTTGACTGGAACCAGCCAACACTGCTACCCTGTGGTGCAGTTTGCTATTTGCTTGTGCCAAGATGGTCTACACCAGGAGGATGTAGCCTCCCTGATAAGAAGGACAAGGTTAATAGAGTTGGCCTGGATGGTGGTCATGCTGTGCCAGGAGGCTTAGCCAGAGAATGGTAATAAACACAATTAACCTATTAGAGGTCTGGAAGCCATTTTGGTCTTCTAGGTCCCTGTAGGAGATTTACAGATTTGCAAGCACATGTGAAGGGCCCAGAAGGCCCTCTGCTCCATACTCACCTGGGGGTTCTGCAAAAAGGTGTCCTTGTGGTTGATACAGCCTCCAGAGCGGTTTTTCAAGGGGTCATTGCTTCTGGTCCATGCCCCATGTAGCACTGCCTCTTCCCAGGTCTTGTGGATGCTCAGGTAGGATGTATTGATCAGACGGCACTTGATTATGTCCGTGAAGTATTTGCAGAAATCTTCGAAGGTCATCCTAAGTCAGGAAAGGGCAGAGCTGGATTATGCTGCTTCATTCCCTGGAAAAGTACACTGAAGGAGTTTTCTTGATCACCTGTTAGAGAGTAAGGGTTGTCTCTGATGGCTGATGAATAACAAAAGTTATTCATCAAATATTCCCAAAAGAGATGGTGATACCTTCATCTATACATGCAGTAAGTACTTCATTTTAAACAACAGAGCTATGTGTTTTGGAGTAGGAGAAGCAGCATAGTGTCCCTTTCTCCATAAAAGGGCACATGTACTGAAACGTACCCAGTGAGGCTGTTAAGTTCAGCCCTCTTATACCAGGTTCTCACTGTCCTGGTGAAATGGTTTGGCCCCAGTATGGTACAGAGCAGCTTGCAATCCTAGGATCATGGCCATCCAAAGATAACCCCTCATGGACTCAAAGAGGGGGCTTGGAAGGCTGTTTTCTCTGGATTGCTGTATACATGGAAATGACGCACATGCTCCATGGGGTGAAAGGATGCTGTGGGCACGGCCCGTGGTGACAGGAGGGACTCACCAGAACTCTCCATCATCTTCCACTGTCATCCCCATCTTCTCTCTCTCACTTTTACTCACTTTCTGCCACTCCTCAGAGCTGTGGGAACAGAACAGGATCATTACTCAGAGGCAAGGGGACACACAAGAATTCAAGAGGCACAAGGACTGTATAAAGCTCCAGCTCAGTCCCCATGCTGTTCTGATCAGATCATCTTCCAAACACGGGGGAAGTCCAGCATGGCTTGGAACTTCAACTTCTGTCCTGACCAGTGGAGTTGAATGCAGCCTGGCAAGATTTTATTTGGCCAGTACAATCAAAGCCCTATCAGTGAAGATAACAAAATTGACTTTGGCCAAAGGCTGTGGTTACACCAGCCCTTGGTTCATCACCTCATCTCATCTCATCCACAGATATCACAGCAGTCAGTGGTGGCGGAGATTGATTCTGTTTGGTGCTAATTTTGCTGGAACAAGACTGGGAGTGGAAAAGTGAGCTATAAACAAGCTTCATTAGTGTGAACATAGAATCATATAATCACAGAATGGTTTTGGTTGGAAAAGACCTTAAATATCATCTCATTCCAACCCCTCTGCCATGTGTGGGGACACCTCCCACTAGACCAGGTTGCTCAAAGCCCCATCCAACTTCACCTTGAATGCTCCCAGGACTGGGACATCCATAGCTTCTCTGGGCAACCTGTACCAGTGCCTCACCACCTCACAGTAAAGAATTTCTTCCTAATACCTAATCTAAACATGCTGGCAACTTCACCACAACATCCACCAGAGCCTTAATGGGAAGGTCTGCCAAGCTCAGACACCTCTACCCCAAATGAAATAGCAGATTTAGGACATAGGTTGAAGCAGCATCCCAGAGCTGCCCACACAATGTTAACCTTTGGGTGTGGATGTAGTCAGATTGTCTCATGTCTCGACACTTGCTCCAACCCAGCCTTTCCCACCAAAACAAGCTGTCCATCTCAACTCACGTGTCACTCCAAGGGCCGTTCCACTCCCGCTCACCCCACGGGTTGCGCATCCGGATCATGTCCAGCTTCTCTGACTTGAAGAAGGACAGAAGGCCATGGCCCAGGCGGACCTTCCGCACGTCCGTCACCGCGTACGCGTGGCCCTTCACCAGGCCACAGGCCAGGCGAGCCTCCATGTCAGCTGCTGATGTGGCCTGGGCAGGGGACACAGACAGTGCTCAGATCAGAGTGATGTGACTGCTTTTGCATGCACTGGGAAAGAAAGGGGCTCAGATTTCCCCACAGGTTTCTTCATGCCAAAAAGAAGAGCATCAATGGTCAGGGAGAGAGAGAGCCAGTTGGCAGATGTCTCAGATGCCGTTTTATGTGGTAGATCCCTTCTGTTCTTCATCTGTTCCATGAGGGCTCTGAGCTCCCATAATGACAACAAATAAAGCTCATTCTACTGCATATACTGGGAGGTCTGGCACTCAGCATTTGTAGAGATTTCTGCATGCAGACACCAAAACATCTTTCTCTAGAGTGAATCCCCTCCTAACATTTAAAAGGTGGTGAGACGAATCTGGGCTCTTGGACACAGAAATGAGGAATAAAGTGGGCTGGCATCCAGGATTCACTGCTTTTGCTGTCCACAAGAAGTCGGAACCCTTGGCCACAATTTATCTCATCCAATTTAGAAGTTTACAATCATGTAAGATAACTGCATCCTAAAATACCTATTCCCATGGGATCGTGACCATGCTGGTAATCTTGCTTACTTTAATGGAGCAGCTGATGAGGCCTCCCCGGTTGTGCACCTTCAACACGCGCTCAAAGAGGAGGTTTCGCTTGGCTTCATCAGTGATGTAGTCCCCTTCAGTCAGGTCGATAGGTTCAGAGACACCACCAGTAAAATCTACCAGGGCATCAGCTGTGTTGCCTCCATCCAGGGCCTCATAACAGCCTGACAACCTGAAAGAGGGTGACAGGGATGGCACAACAACTTTGGCTTGACATTTTAAGGGGTCTGGGACAATTCTTGGGGAAGCCTGGGGAATGGAGATTTGTAATAAAACTTTAAGTGGGTGAGGACAGTCAGCAGGGTGAAAAAATAGGACCTGTGTTCCTTGCAGCACTCTTGCTGTCATAGGACCAAAGTAGAAGAAACCTGAAATCTCTAGGACAGGTGTTGCTTAAAGAAACATTAAAGGATATTTTGCTCTGAGGATACATTAAGGCTAGAGAAGGTGGTTTTTTTCTTAGTTTTTGTCTGTTTAAGATATGTACTACTATTCCCCAGGAAAGCTGTTGTTTCCACTGCTGCAAACCAACTGATGAACGGAGAGGAAAAACAGAGTGCTAATGTCCCAGTTCGTCCTGTAACTGCCTCAGTACCTACTTGGCATAAGCTTTCTCCACCAAGGCACACCAGAATTCGTTCTTGGAGTTGGAGTGGCAGTAGATGAGCTGATTGTGGAGTGTGGGCAGGCGGTCATCAATCACCACATCCAGCCACTGACCAAAACGCCAGAACTGGAAGTGGAAGATCCCCGCATAGCTCTCAAGTTTCTCGGGGTTCCACTCCTGCTCCTTCCAGTCTGGGATGACCTGTAAGAGAGGAGGCGCATGCACCTAAATTATTCACTTTTTTCTGGGAATAACTCTCATCCTTGAACTAATGCAGATAATATTAAAGACAAGGAAGAATATGAGAGGAATGGATTTGCTTTCAGCCTGCTAGGGTCAGATTTTGGACCTGGTTCCTCCAATGCAGACCAGATGAATGTGTACTGGCATAGCTTAGACTCCTTGGAAGTTGGGAGTCTCTTGGAAGATGGAGTTAAAGATCCTTGTCCTCTTTCTTATAACACTACCCTGGGCATCTGCTGCCATCTACTTCTGTAGACAGGATATTGGAGCAGAAACGTCCTTAGTCTGAGCAGGGATGATTACTTTTGTTCCTATTAGTGTCAGTAGGGTACCACTATGAGAGCACACCTTCTTTGATTCTCCTACTTGACTCTGGTGTGACTTGACTGGCACAAGAGCAAGTGTTGTATTCATCTATCTGATGCTAATGAACAGGCAGCAGACACTCTGAATGCATCTACTCTGTTAAATAAAACTGGGAAAAGCAAGATTCCCATCCCCTTATGGTCTCCATTCTTCCCTGTCAAGACCTACCATGCTCATCCAAGCAAGCATGGCGAGGTGACTTGTTGAAAGAAGGAAAAGAAGGCCTGAAAGAAACCCTGTAGCAGCTGAGGGGCTGAGGGTGCACAGGTTTGGTGTCACTGCCAGCGGGACAGGCACATGAGAAGAGTAACTGTCAAAGTCCATTCATGGCTGCAGGCACCACTAGCTTTTCTTTGAATGGAAAATTCGCTCAACAGCTGGGACAGAAATGAGCACAGCCAGGCACAGATGCTACATGTGGGAGGATCTGCATTTTACTTAGAACCAGGACACAGAGGCCCACAACAAGAAACTACGCCACTGCAGCTTAGCTTTTGTTGAGGGTGAAGGCAATGTGGTTTTACTCCATGGCCAGGGCAGGCTGTGAGGCCACACATAGTTAATGTAGTTGATAGCTGACAAGTACTGACTGATTCAGCTGCAGTAATGTGACTGACTGTCCACACCTTTGCTTCTTTACTTACTTGCTCCCAAAGCATCATGACCTCAGTGAGGAAAAGCCCCAAGGTGCTCATGGGAGCATGTGTTATGTTCCAGTACACCAAATAATCAGTGTTCTGTGGAGACAGCTGTGAGTGTCGGGGTAGGATAGGAGAGGACACAGGTACACTGCATGGAAAGAGGCTCTTCAGGAAGTCTAGGGACATGGTGAGGCCACCTGTACTGTGCTTTGGCCCTTGTCCAGCTGCCAGAGCCTTCTGCCTTTTATTCTGTCTGCTCTCACAAAGCAGTAATCGTGCAGAGAGCATTCTCTCTGAAGAACACCCTGACATCTTAGTTACCAGCAACGACCCAGACCAGGCCTCTTATTGCTCCTACACTGAAATATTAATGATGCCATCAGCCCTGCAAGCTCACTGGCACTGTGAGTTGTCTGGATCAATAGAAGCATAGCAGACAAAGCCATGAAAAAGCGCCACTTTTGGAGGGTTTGGTGTTTTCCAGGACTGCTAACAGCCATGTCCCAGGGTCCTTCTTGGAGAGTGCCAGGAAAGATCAGACAGTCCTCCATCAATGCCCATCAATTCCCTCCTGACTGGAGCTGATCCTAATGAATAATCATAGAGGACCATCGTGCTAATCAACTTGCTATTAATGTGGGCTTAGAAATGATCACAGCATTGATTAGAGGCAGCTTGTCAGCCAGAGTGGGTAGCAATAGCTTCCAGCTGGCTGGTTCTGAGAATTGCTGCTCATGTCAGTGGTGGCAGGAGATACTGGTCCCCATCATACTCCTCCATCCCTTCACCTGGGGACAGTGCTGAGAACACCCTCCACCATTGAAGGTAGCAAAAGACGTCAGCTTTCATCCAGAGCAGGATGCAGGAGCAAGCACTGGTCGTGTTTCTGCACTGACCCAAGAGGAAATGAGAGGAGTATGATCTCCAGAGATGCTTCATGCTTGGAGAGTGTGCTGTGGACCACTCATCCCAGGATTGCATTGAGTCCTGGATTCAACTTGGTTGTGTGACACTGGGGCAGTAGAGCAGACCATGTCTCCTCATTCACCCAACTGTGCTGCTTTTTGCTTAGGGGCTCCCAAAATCTGGAGTTTCAACACCCTTTAGTGGGACAAATTTGCAGTGAAAGGGCTCAAAGACGGGTAAATTGGGAGCTCAGAAACACCAGGCTCATTTCCCAAAGCTGATTTAGGGCTTTTCTCAATTTTCTTAAGAGTGGCTAATTAAGAGAAAAGGTACTTGTGACCCTGAAAAAATGTTTTGATTAGAAGGAGGAATCAATAGATGCCAAATGCTCCAAGCCTTCTGCTGGGAACTTGCCAGCTCAGGATGAGGAGGGAGGCACCCAGCTGTACCAATCTGCTGAACCATGGTATAAACTGGGATGAAATTTGCCTGGGAGATGGGACAGGGCAGTGTTTCTGAAAGCCTTTATGGGATGCTGATACTATACAGGTAAAGTTTCAGTGACTAGTAAAAAGAGACTCATCTTCCCTGCAGCAGAGATCACACTGCCTCCCTCACCTCCCACCCCAGCTCTAAATGGAAGCAGGATCCACCTATGAATCATTTCCTCTTCTCTGCTCAGCTTCAAACTCCTCTACAAACCACACAAAACTGTTCAACACCCCATGAAGCCTTTCACGCACAGAGAAGAATGTAAATGCTCATTTTACATTTAATAGGAGATAAAAAAGAGGCTCAAAAATACCAACAGGGAGTAAAATTTGGTGGGTGCTGCTTTATTGCATGCAGTATTAGGGCAGCTTCCAAAAAGAGCATGAAAAAGACACACACGGCCTCAATCCTTAAGAGGAAACTCATTGGCTAGGCTTTTATTTACCGTGGTACATCAATACCCAGAGAGGTATCTGCAGCAAGAACTCTACCCCAGCAACGTAGCAATGGCATATTTTCAGACCTGGCATGCAAAAATCCCTTTGGATGATGCCAGTGGCTCTTGTTATTTGGTCAAAAGTGGTTAGTAGCCAGGAGCTCTGCTCTGGGATGCGCAAGGAGAGGTCCTCCTATGGGAAAGTCTGCCAGGACCCTAGAAGTGGGGTTGGCCAACAGTGGGTCCATGCTGTGGCCAAGCAGGGATGCATCTACTTTTCTCTCTACTCATTGAGTCCAGCATCTCTTGGGGTCTAAACAAAGATATCAGCTTCTATAGCAATGTCCATGGCATGGCTGTATGATCTGAGTGGTTGCTGAGCTTTGGTTGTGGGCAAGACTCCAAGCTCCCACCATCTCTCCAGCCAGTATCTGATCCTCCTGCTTTCCTTCTCCTCTCGGCTTGGCATAGCTTGTGCATATCATGTTGTACACTATTGTTGGGCTAGGGAGGGCATGGAGTTGCATCTCTGGAGGCTTTGAAGAAGAGGTTGGACTCTTTTGGGGCTGGTCTGCACAAGTCAGCAAGCCACAGGTACGAAGTTCCCTTGTTCTGGCCTTCCCATCACTGCTCTCTCCTTACTTATCTTGGGAAAATCTCAGGCCAAACCTTGAGGAGCACTCACCAACAGCTGAGTGCAATCTGAGCAAAGGACCAATTGTAATAATATTTAACTCTTTCAAGGGACTTTTCTATCTGTGTGTCTCAAGAAGCTTCATTGAAGTACCCTCCACTTTTTGATGGAGGAAATGTCCAAAGTCAGTAGTTTATTCACAGTCATGGGACAAGCCAGGCACAAAACGCCCTCCTGTCCCAATACTTATAAAGGCACCACTACCCTCTGTTCTCACACATGGCCACCCACAGACCATTCCCTGTGTTGTAGAGGGTAGGACACACTGCTTTTCAGGGACAGCAACAGCTCTGTGGTTTGCAAAGTGCTCTGCAACCTCATGGCTCTCTATAGACACTTCACCCTAATTATATTCATGGGTGCTTTAAGGACAGTACAATGTGCAAATTGGTTTTGCTGCAGGGGACTCACTGCTGGCTCAGACCTGAGACTCTGAACACACACACACACACCTGCTCCAACCCATCTTGGGACCAACAAACTCCAGGCAGCACAAGGCGTGCTGGAGAATCCCTCCCCGCAGTGACCCCCAGCAAGAAATGGTGGTGACGGTCAGGAAAGGGCTGGTCCAACCTCCCAGTTTGCCCAGTAGGTTTGCAATTTGCAGAATACAGCGTGTCTAAATGTATTTCAGCTTCACAGCAAGGTGGATTCTCCATGGGACTGGTCTTTGGAGACACCAAGCAGCCACAGTCACAGCAGGAGTCACTGCAGCCTGAAAGCATTCAGCATCCTTACTAGGAGTAGAAATCCATTGCAAACAAGCCTTCCATTTTTAATGGCTAGGATGGAAACTGGAAGGCAAGGCTCTCTCCAGGGGTCTCTCCTGTTTTTAGTATGGCAAATATTTATTTTTCCACCAGGTTTTTGGTTACACAGCTGCCACATTTTGAGGGCTTAGGGCAGCCTCATATTTCCAAGCCAGCAAAACCCTGCACCAGTCAGACCTGGTGAATCCCTGATGAATTCACAAGCACACAGCCTTATACTCCAAGCAATGTAGCAGCAAGCTCATGGCCCCCTCCTCCCCATCATTCAGACAGAGGACAGCATGTTTGGGGAACATTTCTGGGCTGAAGCGCTCCAGAAGCACTGAGCTGTTCTCCACTTTATCACAAAGCCATTCCTCATTAAAAAAAAAACAACAAAACCAAACCCACGTGAAAACTGAAGCGAGAATTGAGCTGAGAGAAGAAAAATTAAGACCGAAGCACAGCTGGAGCGAGGCTGAGGAAGAGTATCAGGCTTTAAAAACAATGGAGCCCTTCAGCTGAGCTGGTTCGAGACCATCGGTGAAAGCGAGGAGGAAATACATCACTTTGCGGATCTGGGCTAATTCTGCTATTCGTTCCCCAAATTCCTGGGCATCTGCCTCATTGCACTCCACCTCCTTGGCCTCTGGCTTCTTCCAGAAGATTCCTACTGGCTCCAGCAGCTGCCGGTTCATAAGGTGGGTGAGATCAGGAGTCCAGTGTTGGGAGGTGCCGGTCACTGTGACCTTTCCAGGTCTCTCCAGCTGGATGTCCCAGCGGAGGAAGCGCAGTTTGTGCTGCTGGATGAAATCTACTCGGTAGATGTGTTCATTGGGACGCAGCAGCTTCTCACCATCCTGGGGCCTCATGTTTTTTTGTTGCAGGCTCTGGAATCGTAGCCGCATGCGCCGGGTGAGCTGTTCATCACAGATGAAGGGTAGCTCAATCATCTTTGCCTCAGCTGCCATCACCTTGGCTACTCCTCTGCTACGTTTTCAGCAATGTGTGGTTCTCAAACAGGACACACAGGCGGAAAAATCTGACAAGCTCCTGGAGCTGGTGCCCCCTCTCCACGGTCTCAGCAGTGCTAGGCAACCCGGGCCAGTGACGCAAAATACCCTCCAGTTCTTCCTCTGGGTGCCCTTCTGACTTGTTTGCAGATTCTAACTGATGGTGCTGCTGTGCTGTGCTGTGTAATCTATAGGGAACGGATGTCTGATGTCAGCCTCCCTGGCAACCTCCCTGACAACCATGGCTCCTTATCCCAAAACAAAGGCGTGGAGCCAGGGATGCCACCTTGACAGGTCTGGGTGGCAGTAGCTTTCTCTGAGTGTAGGTTCATGGTATAATTCAGGTTGGAAGAGACTGTGGAGGGGTCTGGTCCAACCTGCTGCTCAAAACAGGACTTTCTTCAGGTAAGTCGCTTGGGGCTTTGTCCAGTCTCTCTTTGAGTATCTCCATGGACAGAGTTCCCACAGCCTCTCAGGGCCCCTCTTCCAGAATCTGACCGTGCTCATGCTGAAGATAAGCTGCAGCTTTTGCTGTTGTCTTTCGTCCCCTGACTGTGCATCCCCAGCCAGAGTTTGGCTCCATCTTGTCCACACTCTCCTATCCAGGCTGGATGGGGCTCTGAGCAACCTGGTCTAGTGGAAGGTGACGCTGCCCATGGCAGGTGGGTTGGAACTAGATGATATTGGAGGTCCCTTTCAAGCCAAGCCTTTCTATGATTCCATGATTAAGTAGCTACACTCGGCAATAAGCCCCCCTTCATCTTCCCTCCTCCTGGATGCACAAATCCACTTCCCTCCAGACCATTTTGGTGGCTTGCACGAGGCTGTGCCATCCAGAAAAGGACACAAGGGTCCTGAGGGACAAATTGACTATCAAATGAGCACCAAACTAACACGACCCTTGTGTCCTTTTCTGGATGGTACAGCTGACAGGAGTCAGGCTCTGCACTGCTCCTGCAGCAGCAGGTAGACAGCAGCACCCCAGTGTTGTTCTGCCTGCCTGCCCTGGCACAAAATTGGAGAGGGTGCTCACAAGTGAGTTTCCCCTTTGTGTGCCCAGGAAAGGGGAACTCAGGCATAGTCTGTGCCTTAATGCTTGTCTCTGTGGGCCAGGTAGAGAAGTGGGTCCAAGATACAAGCAACCCAAACAACCTCTTTCCAAGCTCTGATGCTCTGAACCCACCTGAGTACCAGCAAAACCATCATGCTCAACCTGGAACCACCCATTCCTCAGCAATTGCTGGGCATGCCTGGACACCATCCTGTGCAACCTGCTCTGGGTGAACCTGCTTTAGCAGGGCGGTTGGACTTCCCACAGACAATCATTCTGTGATTCTGGGAAATCCAGAGCACAGTACTGTGCTGGTGGATGGGATACAGAGGGATAGTGGTGAAGGCATTTCTCTTTGCAGGGTGCTGGGTAGCTCCATGAGGCTGTGCATCCTGAAGAGAGATGTCATGCCAAGCCAAGTTCCCCTCTGCTAAGTGTCTTCATCAATGAATAAACCACAGACAGGTTTTGGGTGTGCCACAGAAAAGACATGACTCCTGCAAGCATGCTGTAGTATCTTTGGGGTATAGTGGCTGCTTTGGACTTGGAGAGCACAGGGTTCCAGCACAAAGCTTTAGACATGTTGTAGAGTCAAAGTCATTTGGGTTCTCTCTGTCCTATCTGTGACTCAGGTTGGCTTCTGCCCCATGACTTATTTGCAGGGCAATTTGGGAGCTCAAACAGGGTTAAATGAACTCCATGAAACAGTTTTTTCTATAATACTTTTACAAAAGGCTGTGCCAGTATTTGCACTGTCACACTTGACTCATGAACATCCACTATCACTCCAGGGGCAATCACTTTGACTTCGAGAAGTCCCAAAAAAGACTACCAGAAGCTAGCCTAGGCCAGACAAGCCACAGACAACAGGGACCCAAGGTGGATCATTTTCCTAGGAATTGTCCTTCAATCACCATTCTGCTGTTACTCCTGAAGACCTTGAGGATAGAGTCCAGAAAGCTAAGAGCTACACAGCCCCATCTGAAAGGACAAATGACCCTTCTGGCTGTTCTCTGAGCTCTTGCCTCACTTGTTTACTGGCTTTAAAACACCTTTAGCAAAAGCTGTTGATCCTTGGGTTTTAAAAGCTAAAAATGCCTTCAGTTAATTCTGGAGACCTTTTTGAGCTGAGCTACATGTAACAATGTCATATGGATGTTGCTTGGACGGACTTGTGTCTTTTACCCCCGTATGTGGTAGCAGCAGAGGAAGCGATAACCTTGTACATGGTGATGAACACACTGCAGTGGGGTTCAGCTTCCAGGCACCATGTGATGTTCCTTCTCGGTCTTGATGAGGTGTAAGATCAGCCTTCAGGGAGAAACAATAACTAACCACAGGTTGTAAAAGACCTACACAAAATGGACTTTGGGAGGTCAGTGTCCTCAGAGCCATCTGCTTGTGGTGCCCCAGCCAAGACTGCCCGGCACTCTGGAAGCCACTAAGGGGAAAGAAGACCAGACTGGTGATGGAAATGCAGGGGTGTCTGAACCACTTGGCTTCAAAGCCTGGCCCCTGTCCTTCATTTGTTGAGCAGTACCAATGCAACCTGTGGGAACACAGGTAAAGATCCAGACAAACCTTCAGGACAAAGTGCTGCTGGAAATTATTTAAATCTCCTCATTTTAAGGTCTTCATTTCTTTTCATAAGAGCTAGACACCTCTGAAGGTTCAAAGAAAGGGTGTCATGGAGCCAGATCACACCTAAAGACATGTAGGGTCAGCTAGGATGCAGGAATTTAGAAAACAGCTCTAAACTAAATTCCAGTACCCCATTCCTACTCAGTGACTCACACCACACAGACATAATAGGAAACAGGGACATGGAGAGAGCAAGGTGGAAGAAAGTGTGTGAATAAAATCATCTGGGATACATACAGATGTGCTGGTCTGTCCTATTTCCTTGAATGTATTCCTTCTCCCCACACTCAAGAGAGACAGTTTCATTGCACGAAGTGGACCAAGGGACACTCAGAGCCTACGTTACATCCTGGTGTAAATCAGGAATACATTTCCTAGTAGCAGTGGGAGACCTGGACCAAGATCCCTGGACTGACATTTCAGAAATTCAAAAGCCTGCATCAGCATCTTTCAGCTCTTCCCAGACCATGAATGAAGACATTTTGATGTTCAGGAACAGTATCACAATTGCACATGCAACCATACCAAGGACCAAGGGGCCCATTATTTCTGTCTCCAAGATCTCCATTAAGTAAGAAATTCTTTACTGTGAGGGTGGTGAGACCCAGGTTGCCCAGAGAAATTGTGGATGCCCCATTCCTGGGAAGTGTTCAAGGCCAGGTTGGACAGGACTTTGAGCAACCTGATCTAATGGAAGGTGTCCCTGCCTACAGCAGGGGGGTTGGAACTAAATGGTTATTAAGGTCTCTTCCAACTCATATAATTCTGTGATTCTATAAAACAAACCTTTCTGAAAGAAAAGAGGAGACAGGTAAAAAAGAGCCTCTGAGAGTTAAGGACATGGAAAATGAGAAGTCACAAACACCCACAGCCAAACTGCCCTGGGAGGAAAAGCAATGCCACTGGCAGACTGAAATAATGAGATGTCCAAAGGGACCCAGCAACTGTATGGCTGGCATTTCCCAGGGCAGAGCTGGAAGTGAATGGTGAGGAGGGAGGACAACTTGCCCGCTCACCCTTGGGAGATGTCGATGCCGGGGAACAAGCTAAACAACCCCGTGCACCACCCCTCTAATGACAGCCCCAACAGTCACCACAGCCACCATGTGAGGAAGCCTTATGGGTTATCCAGAAGCCAAAACAGCTATTCTGTTCCTGTATAAAGAAAAACCTAGACTTTAACAGAAGATGGGGATGCTGCAAGAAATTCCTGAGCCTGGAATCCATGATCATCACAGGAAGCAGAGACTGGAAGTACCACAGCACACAGAGCAGATGCAAAGGTGTGGGGTGGAAGGAACTCTCTCAGGTCTGTGGCAGTAGGAGGCTGTGGGTGAAGCAGGTGGTGCTGTCTGCACACACTGGCTGCCTTTTGCAGTAAAATCTAGGAAAAGGTGCTTGGGACTTCCTGGTCTCTTGCCCTACGATGAAGCACACCTGTACCAGAGTGTGAAGTCCCCTTGCCTTGGCTTCAACAGGGCTGACATCTTCTGTAGCTGAGGACGTGGTGGAGATGAGCACAGACCTTCCAAGGATGTGGCACTGAGCACCTTTTTCCTCCAATACCTCCCTGGTTGCTCCCCAGACCTGCAGCCCCTCACTCTGGTGCAGCTCCTTGGTGGTTTTCCGCCCCACAATACATTCCCATTGGATCCCATACATGAAAGAACACTTACCTTCTGCCACAGAGACTCTCGGGATGCCAGGGAGGAGCAGGCAGCCACGAACCAGCAGTTTCCAACCTGGCCCTGGTGTAAGTCATGGGAGCTGATCCCGTCCACAAAGAGACGTGGATCATTGCAGATTTCCTGTAGGACAGAAGAAAAACAGACACACTAGCTAAGTGAGCAGACTGGGGAGTCAGGAGCAGGGTTTCTTGTCAAAGGAAAATCACTCCCTCTCTTCCTCAGACTCTAGGTAAACCTGACCTGCAGATTTCTACTGGCTTTGTTCATCATGTTGGTGGCAGAAGGACACTAACCTGCCTTCTTCTCTCACCAGGACATGGGCAGCATCATTGCCCAAGGGACACCAGACCTACTTCCAATTCTGTATCAGCATCAGCACAGCTTTAATTATCCCTGGTGATAATGGGACACTTTCACACCATTTCAGCCCTATGCCCCATCCCCTCTTCTAAGTCACCTCTTTCAGATCTCTCTACTCCGTGACTGCTTTACAAGCTTCTCCCTCTCTTATTTTGCTGCGGAGAGCATGACTCAAAAACACTGCCTCCAATACTGAAATCTGTGGATCCATCCAAAAATAAAACCCTGCAGGAACAGGGCAGAGACGGGCATTTAATGATGAATCGCAGTGCCTAAATCAGACAGTTCCCCTAGGAAAGCTCAACTCAGATTGAGGTCTCAGCCACGGCTGCAAAAAGACTAGTGTCCTTACCCAGGAGGTCTGTCCTTCCAGATCCTAGCACAGCAGATGAAAAAAATTTGGTGCCAAAAGCTTTGCAGCTGGGCCAGGAGGATAAAACACTCATTCTGCCACCAAAACCAGGATGGTGGATTATGCACATGCACCATGAATGGAAAAACTTGGGTAGGAGGCAAGGAGGCAAGCTAGGAGGTGAGTTCATGCCTCCAAGCACTCAGGCACCAAGCACATCAGCTTTCCTCTGCCCGGCTCCTGCCAGGCTGCCCTCCCTGCTTCCCACTGCCTCTTAGACCCTGGCCAAGAAAGCACTTAAATAACAGAGGGTGTTAAGCAAGCTTCAGGTAACACACTACTCTTTTTTTAAAATATATTTTCTCCTGATCAATGCTGCTTGGAAGGTCATGTCCAGCTGGAGGCTGAGAGCAGATGGGACAGACAAAGAGCTGAAAGAATCTTTTCCCCTCTGTTACTATGTTTAATTTGAAGAGGAAAAAGGAAAAGCAGATTATCTTTCTTCCCCTCTATCTCCCAGTTTTTCAGGCTGGTTGCACCTAGAAAAGTATGTTCCCCCACAGACTTTGTATGTGAGGTCTTTTATTGCCTCTGCCCATAGAATCATAGAATGGTTTGGGTTGGAAGGAATCTTAAAGATCATCTAGTTCCAATCCCTCCACTGTGGGCAGAGACACCTCCCACTAGATCAGGTTGCCCAGGGACCCATCACAGGGAGGAAGAGCAATCATAAGCACCTCTGGCTATTCTCACCTAGCCCAGCCAGCACTGTACACCTCAAAAATAAGCCAAGGTCCATCCAGAAACAAACTGAGCAGGGTCAAACCCAAGGGAGAGGTCTAATCCCCTAATGTTGTCGTTGCAGGAGGTTGGGATAAGCGCTAGGGGGAGACAAGCTGCCACCATCAAAGGCAGGAACCACTTGAGCTTCTCAGCATCACTGAGCGCAGACAGGGGTGGGACAGGAGCAGTGGGGTTTAGCTCCTGTTTCATACCACCAGGGAAGCACCCAGCAGCTGGGAATGTGTCTGTCTCGCCTGTTAGTGATGGGGATGTGTGCAAGATCAGCTCTTTGTGACCCTGCTCTGGGGTGCAGAGGCACCATGTTTGCCTCATTTGAGGAATGCACCTGCCTCTTCTGCCCCTGGGTGAATATGCAGATTACAATAAAGGAGTTGCTTGATATTACACAGACAGGCAAGAACATGAAAGCATAAGAAACATTGAACAGTTTGGGTTGGAAGGGACCTTTAAAAGGCCATCTAGTCCAACCCCCTGCAATGAGTAGGAACATCTTCAACTGGATCAGGTTGCTCAGAGCCCTGTCCAACCTGACCTTGAATGTTTCTTTGGGATGGGCTATTGACCACCTCTCTGGGCAACTAGTGCCACTGTTTCGCTACTCTCACTGTGAAAACTTTCTTCCTTATATCTAGTCTAAATCAACCCTCCTTCAGTTTAAAACCATTGTTCCTTGTCCTGTCACAACAGACCCTGATAGAAAGTTTGTCCTCATCTTTCTTATAAGCCCCCTTTAAGTGCTGAAAGGCTGCAGTAAGGTCTGCCCTGAAAGGTAGAGAGGGGCTGCCACGCTTACCTCCAGAAGGACCATGCAGCAAGCACACTCAAGACCTAGGACCGAGCTTGGTCCCAGTAGACTCCCAGAGATCCTAAGCACAGAATCACCAAATCAATGCAGTTATAAGGAACTTCTGGATATCATCCAGTCCACCTCCCTCTATTCAAAGCAGGGTTGCCCAGGACAGCAGGTTGTACAGCAGGTTGCCCAGAACTGTGTTCAGTCAGGTTTTGAATATCTCCAGGAATGGTGACTTCACAACTTCTCCAGAGTGAAGATTCATAGAGCCATTAAGCTTGGGAAAGACCTCTAAGATCATGGAATCCAGCCATTAACCCAGCATTGCCAAGTCTACCACTAAACCATGTCTCTGAGCACCACATCTGTACTTTTTTTGAACACTTCTAGGTATGTGATTCCACAGCTTCCATGAGCAGCCTATTTCAATGCTTGACCATCCTTTCAGTGAAGAAAATTTTCTTAATATCCAATCCTTGCACAGGGGAAGGCAGCATTGCCTCCTTGTTGTAAGGCTGCAGAGCTGACTCCATCAGGGTAAGTCTCATCTGTGGGTCAGTCTCCCCAGCAAAACCTCCTGAGAAGGTTTGCCATATTCCTTAGTCTGGAGCTTCCCAATATTAAATTACTTGGATTCTTCAGACCCCACAGAAGCTACTAGGCTTCCACTCAGACATGTTGGCCCTAGTCTAGACTGAGTGGCCCTCAATCCACAGGGATGATATTCCCTGTGTGCTCTGTCTGTACTGAGGTGGGAGCAAAGGACCAAGACACTGGTTCAGCAAGGCTGTAATTCTCCCTGGATTGCACAGAGCACAGTGGGGTGCTGGTGTGTGATGTAAAGCCTGCTCAGAGCCATGGAGCACCATGCCCACATGCAGAGGTGGGTGATGAAGATGAGATAAGTGAGAACTAGGTCAAAAAGCCAAGAAAAGCTTTGGAATATTTAGTGTTTCTTTCAAAGGAACTTGTTCTGCAGCCCAATGGAATTGCAGGGCCTGGGGTTTGTATGTGCAAAGGGAGAAGAGAAGCAGAGATGCTCTGATCAGAGAAGGTCATGACCATGGCTTCCTCCCCTCCCTCCCATGCAACAGACAGAAACCAGGCGAGCAATAACATTTACCCAGGTGGGCACTTGTCCAAAAAACAAACATCACGTCATCCTCCCAGCACCACGACCCTGAGAGAAGAGGGCAGCACACCAATGTGCACACCCACAACACACCCATGGGGGCCTTTTGGGTTCGGGCATCAGCCACCACAGACCCAGCTCAAACTGCCTCGTGGCACTTGAGGCTTCACCAAACAGTGAGTCTGTCCCATTCCTTTATCTCATTACAGCCAGATTCTGTGTCCTGGCTGCTCCCAGTCTGGACACAGATGGAGAACAGCAAGGAACAGTGCAGGGAAAGCCAAAAAGCTATGGCTGCAGGGAGGCTATGACTTTGATGTGTTGCTCTTAACTCTGCCTTGGCCAAGAGAGTCATTCATGTCTCTTTACCCTCCAGGAGAACCTGTCTTAGAGAATCCTAAGAATAATAGAATCATTTAGGTTGAAAAGACCTCTAAGATCGTCAAGTTCAACCATTAACCCAGCACTTCCATGTTCACCACTAGATCATGTCCCCAGGTGCCACATCCACATGTTTTTTGAATGTTTCCAGGGATGGTTACTCCTAAGCACCATCAGAGATGATCTGCTCTCCCTAAAAGTGCCTCCTGAGCTCCAGGCAGCAAAAGACAACTTAGAGAAAGCCTGTGCGGATGGTTCTATGGAAACATACAGCCTGATAACACAGGGAGGGCCAAAATAGTGATTCAAAGATCTGATGATTCATATCCTTCCTTCTGCAAGGGATGTGGGACAGAGGCGGAAATCAAGGCTGGGAGAGGACTTTGAGGTCCCTGTCGATGAGAGGCTGATTGCAGAGGTCTGGCTTATGGGAGCTCAGATCAGGTCAGTCTGTTCCCTCCAGGTTCAGGTTATTGAAGTCCATTAAGGGAAAAAAAGACCCAATCAGTGCAATTATCTTGCACTTGCTGATGTAATTTTGCTTCCCACCAAAAAGCACATGGGATTTCCCTTTGCTCTCCCCAGTGCACACAATTTTCTTGCAAATGCATTTAAATCAGAAAATATCTTCCTTGTCTTCTCCAGCTAGACCAATTCCACACAGAGTAGTAAGGAGAAAATCATCCTCTAATTGGCATTATAATTGGTGACTGTCTTATCGTAAATGTTTCTCAGTTCAGGTTTCTGAGATTTAGATTCACTGGGGATCTCGATCACATCAAGGCAGCTGTGGGGAGAGAAAAAACTATGAAGGAGGAATAACCATGGGAGATACAACATCTGCTGCATGCCAGGACCATTTTTTGCTAACAAGATTTTGCAAGGAGCAGACTAGTCTAATTGCATTGCAGAGCCTGGCTGTTTCAGAACAATGCCTTCACTTAGACTTGCAAAATCAGCAAAATAATCTATTAGCATGGCTGCACTTCCTCTCTCCCACGCAATGGGGAACTGAGAGGATCCTGTCTTAAATGTACTCACACAGACAAGACAGCAAGAGGCACCCAAGCATGGTGAATAATGGTGACACAGCTGACACAAAGGTCCCCATGCTGCCCTGCTGCAGGTACCTGAACTGGGATGTTATTTTGCAAAAAGAGGAATTAAAAAATTTGCACCAGGGTGACTGAGGGAAGGGAAATGGGATGAGTCTCAAATACCAGGAGGTCTGTGTTTTCAGAGGGATTATTATAGAATCACAAAATCATGGAAGGGCTTGGGTTGAAAGGGACTTTAAAGATCACCTAGTTCCAACACCCTCTGCCATGGGCAGGGAACCTTCTACTAGACCAGATTGCTCAGAGCCCCATCCAGCCTGGCCTTGAACATTTCCAGGGATGCAGTAGCCACAATGTCTCTGGGCAACCTGTGACAGTGTCTCACCACCCTCACTGAAAAAAATTGTGTCCTTATATCTATTATGAATCCATCCTTTTTCAGCTTAAAACCATTATCGTTTGTCCTATTGATACAGACTCTACTAAAAATTATATCTTTGGTAGCTCAGCTTCACATATGTGAAAGAGTAGTTTTGGTTGGGAATATCTACACCCTACAGAACTGTTTGTGGGGCTTTGTACTGCCTCAGTCAGGCATCCCTAATGCTAATCCACCCACAGTATCTCAGTGTACACACATTTGTATTGTTATCAGCTTCCATGCCGCGCACAGGGGGACACTCCACCCACAGCAAACTTGCTTGTAAAGGAAGGCATCAAAAAACCACACTCCCACGAACTCCTTGATTCATCTTGTATACCACAGCAACATGCCGTGCCATTTCTTTTGGCACCAGGAAGAGCAGCAATAGTGGCAAACAAGATCTAAAGGTCAATCTGCAGGTTGTTGACAGGTCCCTCTGCAGTTTTATCTTCCGGGTATCCAAAGTACAAAGGTTACCGAAGAGGTCTCAGATAAAGCAATGAGAGGTGGAAAGACACAAGGTGCTGTGAGAGTACTGCACTTCCCCATGAGCAGATGGAGAGGGATGGGAAGGAAACTGACACAAGTGCAGAGACCCCAGACCCACCATTCCTGTTCCCCACACACTCTCCAGCAATGCACTCACCATTGCTCAGCCAGGACTTCTTCAGTCCCTGCCCAGCAAAGACTGATGCAGAGGCTAACAGAGCCTGGCTTTTAGCATCACCACACATCCGGACACAGCTCTCCCCCAACCACCTCTCCCACAATGAGTAGTTTTCATGTGTCGGGTTGCAGAGCCACTAAGAAAAAAATTACTCCCTGAATCCCAAAAGCCCTGAGATCTGCAGATCTCAGTGCCAAAGCAGGAAAGTGTTAACATGCCTCACTGACAAACTGGAGTGTGGGATACTCAGAGCATTGAGATGATGTGCCAAAGGTTACTCGAACCAGAAGCAGAAGTAGTCCCTCTTGGTCCCAAGTCCCAGTGCAGCCTGGTCACCATGTGAGCCATCCTTCCTTTAGAAATTATGTCACCTGGCTCCTTTTCATGCTGCATCCCCTGAGCCAGCCTGACCCTTACGAGTCACACAACTACAAACTTCAGAAGCAGAGAGGACACTGAGCAAATGCAGCTTTCACAGATGGCTCCATGTGGATCTCCTTCCCTTAAATGCCATGTAGGCATGGGCTTTAGTGAGCTACACAGAGAGGTGGAGGAGGAGAAAAAAAATAAGCTCCCATGGCTGTTTTAACTTTAACACCCTATGACAGATATACCTCTTTGATTAACCACAGTGTGGCTGGCCACCTTCTCCCAAGTCCTGCCACTCTCCATCATATCCCAGTCTTGAGCTCTCCTACAGATCTCCTTTGAACAGCCTCCCTTGGAACAGTGCTAACGACTTGCAGGGGGAAGAACCACCCTGGCTTGGCAGCATCGTGGGCTAAAAATACACCTACGTTCCAAAGCCTGTCCTCTCACCATGGCCTACTGTGCTCTCAGTTGCTGCAATGCTTCTAGTTGTGGGGTTAAACATCAACCAGAGAAACTGCTTTGGCTTGAAACTGTATGCACCGGGCCCGAAACTTGGAGGTTCAGTCATGTTGGTATAAGTGAGCAACCATGACCCACAGGCATGGGCCATGAGGACGTTCCCCATGTTGTACCACTTTTGAGCCATCAGTCCCCACCCTGAACTACATGCTGGTGGGTACGTGCTGGTGGAAAGGGAGGAACCTATTCAAGTAAGCCCTGCTGTGAGAAACCCCAGTATTTTGGAAAGAATGGTCCAAACCCACCCGTTCACCATAGAACTAATGTGAAATCCTGGAGCAAGCTTATGTGGCCACGAGCTCAGCTGCACCATATCTGCCTCCAAGCAATATAATTTAGCAGCTGAATACTGCTCTGCCTGAATCCCAAATCCTGTGTCTCACTGAAAGATAATCTTCTAAAACAGGATTTAGGAATCTTAATTATGCAGGAGTATTTTGTTGGTTTTGTTTGTTTGTTTTTAATTATCATGAGTCAAGTTATTGATGAGAAAAGAAAGAAAATGAAGCTGCAAAGGAAAACTACCTCCACACTCCACTGTGCCACTCAGATCAAAACCTCCTAACTACTTTTCCATGGGGACATCTCCCATACACCTTTGAGCCATACTGTCCCAGGATGAGGAACTACCCTTTGGTTTGTGACTGTGTCACATTCAGAGCACAGCAGCACCTCCCTCTAAGAACAGGACTTGACCCCACCACAATCTAAATTAATCCCTGACTATGCAATGATGATGAATAATGAGGTTATCATGAGTTTAAGCCATTTAAAGAAGTGCCTTCCAGCCCACGCCTATTCTGGTTATTCATACACTGGGTGTAGCCTTACAAACAGAGAAACCTCTTTATGAGAAAACTAACCTCTAGAAATGTGGACTTGATCTTCTGTTAACTGGGAGAAGGGACATTAATTCCTATGTAACTCTGTCAGTAGCATTTGCAGCAGATCACAGTCAATATTGAACCATCCATGATCACTCTCCATTAAGGTGGTTTGTTCACCCTTTTCCTTGTTGGAGGGGAACTGGGAGGAATGCATCACCGAACAGTGGTTTCTTCCCAAAGACCTAGAAATATTAAGGATGTGGGATGCCTTGTTTTATCTCTCCGTGAACACACAGACCACCCCCCGAGCTGCAGTTTCTTGCCTTGTTGGGCAACACAGCTCCTGCTGGCCTCAGCTATTTGGGCCCTTCACTGGGAGACAGACACTGAGGTGCTGGAGTGTGCCCAGAGAAAGGCAACAGAGCTGGCGAAGGGTCTGGAGCACAGGCCGGATGAGGAGCAGCTGACTACCTGCAAGGAAGTTGTAGCCAGGTGGGGGTTGGTCTCTTCTCCCAAGTAACAAGTGATAGGAAAAGAGGAAATTGCTTCAGGATGCACTGAGGGAGGTGTAGATTGACTATTATGAAAATTTTTTCCCCCAAAGGGTGCCCAGGGAAGTGGTGGAGTCCCCATCCTGGAAGAATTCAAAAGACATGTAGATGGGGCACTTGGAGACATGGTTTAGGGGTGGACCTGGCAGTGTTAGGTTAATGGTTGGACTTGATGATCTTAGAGGACTTTTCCAACCTAAATGATTCTATGATTCTATCACCCAAATGGGATAGATGCTTCAGCTCACCCTTGCTGACCTGATTTCCTTTTGTGAGAATCTGAGCAAGCCACCACCAGGCTCAAGGAGTCGTGCTGGCTTCTCCCTGTCCCCCAGGGCTTGGTAACACTGGCTGAAGCACCAGTCTCCTCTGAGGCACCTGAGAATCCAGAGCACTTGGCAAACTCCTGTGAGAGCACCACCCTGGGGTGCTTGTTTTGCCTGTACTTTCTGTGACAAAGGACAGTCTGAAAGGAACACGTTGGTGGTTTTCATAGGACACAAACATCCAGATGAGGATGTGAAGGGGTCAACAGATCACACAGCTTGGCCCTGTGCTGTGCAGGTTTGGTCCTGGCGAGCTCAACCACCAAGCACCTGTGCTGGGTGCCAGGGCAGTGCCAACAACTCAAATTCTGTCCTTTCTCAAGGATGCTTTGCACTTCCCTCCACTTCTTCCAGTGCTCCAGTTCAAGACTGTCTTGTCCATAGGGGTGCTTGGGGCAGAGCAGGGAGCTGAGCCCTGTGTCCCTACAACTGCACACAGCAACGGGACAAGACGCACGCTGGGGACAGACGGCCATGAGCATGGGTAGTACAGTTGAGCAGGGCAGCACCATCCTGAGGAATTAATTCCCCCATCACACAGTGTTTGAGCACACACAGGTCTAAATGATTGCATTGGGTTAAGTACCTTCACTTAGGACAGAAATCCCACCTCACCATGCTTCCCTGCTCGGCATATTTCAGTCTGCCTCTTTAACAGGTTTGTAATCTTTGCAGGGCTTTTGGGGCAGTATTTGCACAGTCTCTGTGTTAAATTATATACATCAGAGGAGAAACAGTGCCATTCTACTCACTGCCAAATTGTGTTGGGGGTTTTATTTAAAGAAGGGACGACTTGGAGAATTTTAATGTTCTGTACAAATAATTCAAATGGTGTCAAGTTGTTTGGCAGCAAGAGAAGGACAAGCCCTTGCCCTGGGGTGTTTGCAAAGACAGACGCTCACTGCATTTATTCATCCACAGTCAACCCATTGATACCCCTGGACTGGACAGGAGTCCAGCCTGTGCTGAGTAAGGCAAGAAGGAAAGGTGATGGAGAGAGGGGTGGCACCTGTTTCTCTACAGGTGTAGGTATCCCTCTGCCCCAACCACATGTGCATTGCAGGGTTACTATAGAGCATAACAGAGTCACAGAAAAAAATTGAGTTGGAAAGGACTTTTAAAGATGATCTAGTTCAACCACCCTGAAATGAGCAGGGACATCTTCAACTAGATACATTTAAAGAGATTGGAAATACAGAAGCAAGAGAGTACGCACAAAGTTTCAAGGAGTGTATGTTGAAGCTAAGCAATTCAATCCCCCCCAAAAAATTGCAAATCCTAATGTGGGGACTGGACTTTTGGAGCAAGTGATCCATAGCCACAGTGGATTTTCCTCTCCCGGAAAAACAAAACTGGATCGTGCTTAGAGGAAGCAAGTCAAGTTCAGTTCAATGGGGAGTTAATTCAAGGAAGTCCTGTGAACTCTTGTTACACAGAAATCAGACAATGCATAGTGAAGTGTTCCTTCTGGCTTCAGATTTGACAGACCAAGGAAATGGCTCCGTTTCTGCTCCACAGGCAGGGTCAGTCCAGCTGTCATTCTCCCACCAGCACTTCCTTCTATTTGCTTTTTTCTTTAACCCCTTCTTGCAGCAGCTGGACTCGGCCCTCAGTTTTACTGCACTTCATGTTTTATTTTCCTTCTGCAAGAGGCAGCACCATGCCTGATGGAGTCTTTGCAAGGGCATGGTTAAAAGACACTTCCTCCAGGAGGACTGAGTTTGCCCTTAACACAGGCAAATCACCCCAAAATCCCATCCTCTCTCAGAGCTCAAAAATTAGAGCTTGCAGGTGGTGCAGAAACTCCCAGCTCACACCAAGATTAAAAGCCTTGGCTGATCCAGGGTGTTAGTCGAGCTCTGGGGCCGCTAACATAAGAAGGACACGGACTTGATGGAGCAAGTGCAGAACACAAAGATGATCAGAGGGCTGGAGCACCTTTGCTATGAAGACAGACTGAGAGAGCTGGGGTTGTTCAGCCTGGAGACGAGAAGGCTCTGGGGAGACCTTAGAGCTCTTTCCAGTGCCTAAAGAAGATCCAAGAGAGATGGAGACGGACTTTGACAAGGGTGTGGAGTGACAGGACAAAGGGAAATGGTCTTAAACTGAAAGAGATCAGGTTTACGTTAGATACTAGAAAGAAGCTCTTTCCTGCAAGGGTGGTGACACATTGGCACAGGTTACCCAGAGAAGCTGTGGATGCCCCATCCCTAGGCCAGGTTTGATAGGGCTTTGAGTCTCGAGGAATACATTCAGTGCAGTAGCTCAGGGTGCAGCTGCAGTGCAAGCTACAGGTTGAGCTCTGGGCAGCTGGAGCCCGAGCTGGAGATAAGAGGTGAACAGCTGACTCTGTGCATAAGGGCCCGGGGACCTGTGGCCCAGAGAGATGACAGGGCAGGAGCCAAGGACTCCAGACTTTCAACCCCTTAGACTGTGAGGGTATAAAAACACAGGGTTTTCCTTTGTTCAGGGTACCTCCTTGGAGGCACCCACCTCGAGGCGTTATTGTATTACTGCACCATGATTACATTATTTTAAGGATCCAGATGTCTGAGATAGTCTCTGCTATGGGAAACCTGGGGTGGAGCCAGTAAGGAAACCTGGTCTGACTGTGTGAGTGTGGTGAACGTAGGGAGTCAAGCAGGGCACCTGTTGGCTCATTGGAGCCACCCGCTAAGAAGGGATTTCAGTCCCAGCTCCGGTGTTTCAAGTGCGACTGACAGAGTGGCTGCCAGATAGTCAGACAGGAGAGTTTCCTTAACATTGAGCAACCAGGTCTAGTGGAAAGCGTCTCTGCCCATGGCAGGGAGGTTGGACCGAGGGGATCTTGAAAGCAAACCATTCTGTGATTCCATGATAACTAGCTCTGCCTGTAGATTGTGCCCCTCCAGCACCTCAGAGCCCTTTCTGGGAGGATTTGCACCATTCCCTCCCAAGAAGCTCAGAAGGCAGTGGATGGATGCTATGGGCTCCTTTCTGTAACACCCTCTGCTATTGTTCTGCTCTTCCCCATTACCAATACAGTAATTTCTTGACAATGACATGCAGTTGCACTTAGAAGCACACAATGAATCTAATCTATGTTAGATTCTGTTTACTGTTGCTTTTGCTTTTAAGGCCATGCCCTTCTGATGCTGAGGACAGAGCAGACTGGCTGGCAATTTCTTATCAAAGGCTGCAATGAGCCACACTCAATGTTGGGCAGCTTATCAACCCCTGTCCTCACTGGGACTAAGGGGAGAGTGTGTTTGCCTGGCACTATGGGGCTGTGGCCCTGGGAGGATCCGGCAAGTCCAGCTGGAATGCAGCCAGGGATCAGCAGCACATCTAATGAGAGTAGAGACCCTTTAAAATAAGAAAAATAATAAATTTCTTGTTCATCTTGAGGGATAGGGGGGAGTCTATGAAAGGCTTAAAAATGTAAAAACAAGGTCAATTCCGAGATTGCATTAAATGATGACCAAATCCCTTCCTGGCAAGGAGCAACCAGACTGGCAATCAGCTCCAGTTTTATTGAAAACAGCAGATAAATTAATAGGCGAGTGGCTCATAAATTCTTAAGCTGAGAAATGCAAAAATCTGGAAGGATTTCAACTCCTGTGACGGACCACAGACAGATGAAAGACTCTTCAGAGGAGACGATCCCTCAGTCAATCCAGCAGCACAGAGGAGTCCCAGCATCAATGCTAACCCCAAGCATTTTTTAGGCAGGACCAAAACTGAGACAGGTCAAGGCACTGCAAAAAGCTGAGCAAAGACATCCCTGGAGTGCAGAGGTTAGTATTTTAGTCTTTCTGCTGGAAAACCTCCAAATGGGACACAAGAAGGTTTTTGCACCCCATGACCATTGCCAGTTTAATTGTCTCCACGGTGAGCTTCAAGTGAACTCTCAGAGCAAAGAACTGCAAGAACTTGTCCTCTGTCTTCTCCATTATCTTTACTATTGTGTTTTTGCCAGCTTCCCAGCCTGTACTATCCTCTGGGGAAAAGACCTTTTAATGCAGAAACTTGAGGGCAGGGAAGTGCTGGTCCTGCTTTTAGTGAATTAGTTCATTGACTCCTTTCCCCTTCCAGGAAATCCTCATGGGGATTGATTGTATAATCCTCATTCAGCAAGCAAAAAGAGCTAAGTGCTTAACAATGTAAAGAAAAGCAGAGCTAAGAGCAGCACCTCCTCCAAACACAACAGCATCTAATTCAGAAGACAATGGACATAATGCATCCTGCATGATAGGACAAGGGGGAATGGCTTTAAACTGAATGAGGACAGATTTATATTGGATATTAGGAAGAAATTCTTTATTGTGAGGGTGGTGAGGCACTAGAACAGGCTGCACTGAGAAGCTGTGGCTGCCCCATCCCTGGAAGTGTTCAAGGCCAGATTAGATGGGGCTCTGAGCAACCTGGTCTAGTGGAAGATGTCCCTGTCCATGGCAGTATGGGTTGGGAGTAGAGGATACTTAAGATCCCTTCCAACCCAAACCATTCTGTGATTCTATGAATTAACAAAGCCCCTATACACAAGTCAGGACAGATAGATGCCAGGACAGCAGGGAAGTGGTTATTAAAAAGTCCTATTTTCTTAGTTTCTAAAACAAGACTTCTCTTATCTGCCTGGAAAAAAAGCCCCAGGGCTGTGACTGAGAACATCTCTCCCCAGTGGCACAGTAGGGCTGAAAATGCCATGGCCTTACTGCCCTAAGTCCTCCTGCTTCCCACAACCATCCCCAAAATACCTGGCCTGTCCGCCTCCCCCAAAACTCTGCTGACTCTAAGGCTTTCCCCTCCAAATGACATTGCCTTCATCCAGATAAAATAATATTACCCTTTAGCAAGAATGTACCTTTATGCTCTTTAATCAGTGACGACCTCCCTTAACAATTAATTCCTGCAGAGATAATCTGGTGCTTGCAAGCAAATATTGGAGACAGATAAAAATACTGAGAAACAGGTATGGAGGGCAAAACGCTTCCCCTGAAGATGGGAGAGTGTAGACTTCATCCAAGAGTTTCTCTGGTGGTTTCAATCAGCCAGGTTTGAACTCACAGTGCAGAGATTCAGCTCAGGTTCAACCATCACCACACCTCACCTTGAGCCACCCAGTCACTGTGACAACAGCCTGCCTGGAAACCCTCGCGCTTTGTCACAGCTTCTCTTTACAGCACCTTTGGCACAGCTTGCTGCTGAGTTCCCACCTGGCCCCCTCCAAGCGTCTTTGGGATCTCATGTCACAACCACTCAGCATCTTAGGGATGACCATAAGGTGCTTCTGCAAGGTCCTGCAGCACACTGCTGTGGACAGGAATACACTCAGCACACAGCAGCCCACCCACCTTCCAGAATACAGAGGAAAAAAACTTCTCCAGACTCAGCCTTGCTCCCTGGGAAGAGCTAAAGGACAACAGCATGCAGCTCATGTGGTTCAACATCACACTTGTGCATGGGGTAAGCCTCCCACCAGGCTTCAGTTGCTTCCCACAGGTGTACAGTGATGCCCAAATTTGTCCTGGCTGGTGACCAGTCCCAGCAGCAGGATAAGGCCCAGGGGTACTAAAGACCCTAATTGAACCCTGTACCAATCCCATGGCAACACTGGAAGCATCCTGTATCCCAAGGAGAGAGTTTGGGACAGTGATGATTAAAAGAGATTAACTCTTTTCCCATTGGGTAGATGAGTCTCTTCCACTTTAGACCATCACTGTTTTTTCCACAGGGGATCAGCAGACACAGAGGGTGCTCCAGATCTCCCTTATTTCTGCCACCCATTGTGCATCTCATCCAGCCCCATCTCCTCATATCCATGCCACCCCTCTCTATTTATCCACCTTCCAAACACCCAGACCAGCTGACCCAATGTACAGACCAAACCTCCTGCTCCCAACAGTGCACTGCCAACATTCCTGTCCCAAACAGGGAGGGCAAAACTCTGAGCTTGAGGATCAGGTTGAGATTTCCACTGGGAGTGGTACTACTTGCCTGAATACAGATCTCCCTCTCCTTCACATAGCAGCAGGCAGAGCACGAGGGAAAGGAGTTTCAAGCAAGGTGTTGGGATTTGGGCTTAGTCCAAAAAGCTCTGTTTCATTTCTAATGCAATAGCTGAGTGCTGCTGCCAAAAGGAGCCGCTGATGCTGACTTAGTGAGCTCCAAAATCTGTTTTGGCTCAGCAACCAGCGGCCACTCTTGTTTTTAAGTGGATTCACTAAAACAAGGCTCTTTAGGACCCCCTTCCCAGCTCAGGCTGATGCTGTGGCTTCCCTCCCTCCAAAACACCCCAGTAATTAGCTTTCTGGCTTCACTGTGTTGCATCACGAAGACGTCCAGCAAACAACCACCAAAGCCAAAACCTGATTAGAGGGCTCAAACAGCTGCTCCCTCTGCAAAGATCTGGCATCCAGAGCAGGGCTGGAGGCCAGAGAAAGCAGGGAGGGAGGGAGGACACCCCGCTGGAAAGAATAAGGCTGAGCCCATTCCAGGAAAGGCTGCAGTGCTGGATACAGGAGGAAGTTGAAGCAAAACAGCCTGACCAGGGAAGGGATCAGAGCTGTTCCTCAGCCTCCTCTTTTCCCCTCTGCCCAGGAAAACCTCAAACAAAAGGAAGAGCACTGAAAAGATAGGGGTTTTTTTCGTTTATTGGGTTCTTTTCACCAAAGCAGCTTCAGGCTTTGGGAGTACACGGAGGAGCAGAAAGGATGAGGGAAGGATGGTTGGGAAGAAAGGGATGCACACACAAGAGATGGACTGTTTAGATCCATACTAGTGCCATGTATATGGAAATGAGATCCTGCCTATGTCAAAGCACATTCCCAGCACCCTAGTGAGTTCACTACAATTACTTTTCACATGGAAGTCTGAAATATCATAGAATGGTTTGGGTTGGAAAGGACCTTAAAGATCATCTAGTTCCAATGTCCCTGCTGTAGGCAGGGACACCTTCCAGTAGACCAGGTTGCTCAAAGCCCCATCCAGCCTGGCCTTGAACACTTCCAGGGATGGGGCAGCCACAGCTTCTCTGGGCAAAACTTACCTCCTATGTCTCACTTCTTTCCATAGATCACAAGTGACAACTTTTCCAAGAAAGCAAGTGGTTGTTTTTAATAGCTGACAGCTTTTATTTCCACTCTCCACCCACTCTGTTCTCACAGCAAAGCCAGAGACACGATGAGCTCTTATGTTTTAGCAGATAGTTTGAGCTGAAACTCTCCAAAACAAGCTATGGCCGTGGCCTTGAGAGATAGAAGTGTGTACACACCATCCCCTCCCTGCAGACAGCCTCCCTGGGACTGGAGACTCCATTTCTGGGTCAGGAAATCCCCAAAACAGTGTGTGCCAAATGCAGGGAGTATCACTGCTTGTTTTTTTCTGAACAAGAATTTACCGTGATTGCCTAAGGGAAGATTTGCTGGTTGTAATAGAAAGCAGATGCTGTAGGGACTTAGTGTAGTTTAATAACTGCGATGTGCCCTTAGCACACAAGCAGAACAGTTGATTTGAACTTCATGGACATTTTGGACCCGACTGAATCCTGCATTAAATTGGAAAAGCTGATGGTGCTTCCCAGCTTTCTTGCAGACAGAAAATTGGTGAGATATCAAGATTCCTGATACCCAGAGGTACTACTTTTGCTTTCCTGCAGAAGATGCTGGGACTTTTTTCTGGGCTCTTTCCCTTAGAGAACCAGTATGAATTCAGGTACAATTGGGTCCAGCAACTAAAAATGTCACTTTGCATTGTCTGGCCGGCAGAAAGCAGTTCTCCTGTGAGAGTAAGGAGAGTTTCTCCTTTTGCTGAAATAAAAAACTGAGAGAAAGAACCTGGAGAAATGCTTTAGAGAAAGAGGCTTCTAGAAAACTTCAGCAGTAAACAGAGCAGGTGTGAGCTCAAATTCTTTTTTTTTTTAATGGTGGTTTTGTGGTCAAGACAGCTGGGCAGGTCTGATCAAACAATCCTACCAGAGAGTGTCATCAATGAATCTGCTACTGCTCAGCATGTATGCCTTCTGGTGCCAAAATCATTGGCAAAGTTCCCTTTTCTGGTGCAGAGGCAGCAAAACAGGGATCAGCTACATGTCTAGTTATGCACACAGGACCTTGCTGGCATGTGGGACCCACTTCCAGCCTCTGTTCCCACTGCCAGCCCATGCCAGAAAGAGCCCCTGCTCAACCATCCTCTGCTGACTGCTGTAACTTTAAGGGTCCTTTCCTACCCAAACTGTTCTATGATCCTATGAAACTGCAGAGCTGGGTTGTTGTAAAAAGCTTGAATTCATTCCATGCTTCAGCAGGGATGGGTTTGGACTAGTTGAGCACGACACCTTACAGGTGAAGACCATGAGGTCCAGAAAGCTTTCTTGGAAAGACCTCATGCTCTGTGGAGCAAGGCAGCAAAGGATGATACCTGACCGAAGACCAAGAGCTACAAGTGAGATGAAAGCCAGAAAAGCAGATAGAGAAAAGCTCTGAGATGCTCAGCAGAAGATAAGCAAAGTTTGACCCTCTACAACTAGATCCAACCATCTGTCATTACACATAGGAGTGAATTAATGTATGTGTCCCTGAATGTAAACCAATTCATGTCACAAATACATCCCTACCTTTTAGTCCCAGAGAAAGTTATTTAGAAATTCTCAGGCATCACCTGTCTGTTGTGTAAATGGGATGTGCAAGGCATGTTCATATCCCTCACAGTGAGACCAAACCATGGTGGGCCCTGACTTCAGAAGGCAGTTGTGCACAGAGCATCTTTCTCCTCCAGCGGACAAGGGGAATAAACTAAAACACACACAGGGCTTTCCACAAACTCCGTGACCAGGCAGAGCTGGTGCAGAAGAGCCAAAGGCAGAGCAGAGGGAAGTGAGATCTCCTTCCACAAGGAGCCCAGTGGGATGCTGGGGGGCTCGGCCCCTCTGGCCACACAGAAAGAGTCAGTTCAGCTCCATCCCTCCCTTCACACAAAGCCTTTCTGTTCACACCCCCCCAAGACTGCCCTGGCCCAGACAGACACAGCTCTGTCTTGCTGAAGGCCAGCTGATTTTCCAGGCTGTCAGCGGGGGCGAAGATGATGACGGCAGCTCAGGCAACCCTACAATGCTGAAATGCCACCAAGCTGTGTGCGGAACAGCATGGGCTGGGCAGAGAGGGCTGCTTCTCCCCACAGGCAAGGAAGGAAACCCAGATGTGTTAGATGCTGGGCTACTGCCACTCCCCAAACAGTTATTGTTGCTCCCTGCAATTCCTTGTACTTCATGGGAGTCAGAGCACTGGTCTCATGGTCAACCCCAAGGAGAATGCCATACCAGGACATACAAATTCCCCACAGTGCCCTTAAGTCCTGATGTGCATCCTTTGGGCAGGCACTGAGGATAGCAGAAAAGGGACTGGCAATGTTAACCCCAGCCTCCCACAACCTGCCTCCATGATAGATACAGCGGCATGGAGATGCAGAGTGCTTTTTCCAGAGGACGTGGGGTTTGCACATGAGTGGAAGGATGGGTATAACCACCCACTTCCCCAAAGACCCCCAAACCACCTCACCTACCCAAAGCTTATCTTCTTTTGTCTTTCCAAATGGACCACCAAGAGTATTCTAATGGAAGGTATTCCTGCCCATGGCAGGAGGGTTGGAACTAGATGATCTTTAAGATACCTTAACAACTCAAATCATTCTGTGATTCAGAGATAACACTTTGTCTTGCTGGATCCACCAGCCTTCACAGGAGTACCCAATACCAACCTGGCTGCAAACCATCTCTCTGGTTTATGCATGTGGCAACTGAGTCACAGAGAAACCTCCTTTGCTCTTAGACCTCACTGGGGGCAGAAAAGCCTGGACCTGAGTTCAGCAGGTCTCTCTGGCACCCCAGAGGCTCACAATATCAGGTCTGGGCAAATAAACCCAGCTGGGGAGAAATGTTGACTGGGGCTTGATGCCTTGGCGAAGGATGCACAGTGCATTTTTAGGAATGCCTGAGAGCAGAGGTGGCAGAAAGCAGCGTTGAGGGGCAAGGGGATGGATGCACTTACTTTCGGTCGCTTCCACTGGATGCCCTGAATCCTTGACTTGTAGAAGAGCGAGTCGTCATTGGCAGGGAAAAGTGGGTCCTCAAAGAGCTGCTTCCGCCGCTGACACTCCTTCTTCAGGGAGGCGTAGCGCTGGTTCTCGTATGGCTTCGCCGAGGAAAACATTCTTCCCCACCAGCTCTGGAGGACAGGCAGAGCGGGAATGAGATGGGACAGGGTCTGACCAGGAAGACTCTGTCCTTTTCTGCAGCATCTGAGTGGCAGGACCAAGACACTGGGGGTGAAGACAACCACCTCTAAGCCCAAGTGTACCTTGCTTATACCCTGGACATGGGACTACCATTTCTCACAGAATTACAGAATATTCTGAGTTGGAAGGGACCCACATGGATCATCGAGTCCACCTCTTAACAGAATGGCCCATATAGGGATCAAAGCCATGACCTTGACATTAATCACCACCATGTTCTAACCAACTGAGCTAATCTCCCCCAAGTTGGCCAAATACCACCAAAACAGGCATAGTAGTAGATGTCAACTGGTGTCCTTCTTCTTGGTGAATTTGTAACTCTTTCAGGAAAAACACAGCCCTCAGAGGCCAAGGAGGAAAAGACACCCCCTGTAAGATGGGTGTGCACAGGTTTATGGGGGCTGAGCCCTACCCGGAGCTCCCCCACCATGCAGCCTCGAATCACAGACGTGTGTTTCATAATTTTGTCAGAGACACAAATTTCTTAGTAGACTTTATCAGATCTGATTTTAATTAAAAAAAGGCCTCCTAGCAGAGCACCACGTGTTTCTGGATTAATTATTCTTTCTTGACAAGTGCCTTGCTTCCAGGGCAGAGACACAAATTTAGCAATCCACATGACAGCAGGAAACCATTGCCCAAATGTCCCCCAGAGAGAGAGCAGCACCTCTCTATCGCTGCTCCACCACCTCTGCTCTTTGGGCACTAGGTATCAGCCCCCAGGTCCTCATCTCTCCACCCCGCAGTGCGAGTCACCTTGTCCCCACGGCAGGCACAAGGAAAAGGGGAATTCTGCACTGTCCCTCTACTTAATTACAGACTGTTTCCAAAGCTCCTTCCCTAAAGTTTCTCTGTATTTATAACAGCCATGTACGATCCTTACCTATCCCCAAAATGGGATGTCCTCTTTCAAATGTTGACCACTAGTGACCTTAGTCTGGAAACATCTAGTATGGTTTCCTAAAGAAATGGGAATTTATGTGCCACATAACCATAGAATTACAGAATTGTTTAGGTTGGAAGAGACCTCTAAGGTAACTAGTCCACTTGTTAACCCAGCCCTGCCAAGTCCACCACTAAACCACGTCCCTAAGTGACATAATCCCAACTGTAGTCTCCAACATGGTAAAACTCAGGGTGCCCCATCCAGTGGGTGGATGCATCCAGCAAGCTGATCTCTCATTATTCCTAGTAAGACATATAGAAACCATATGCTTATTGTGGTATTATCACTTGTGGTGGGATAATGAAGTTGTGATAATGGCTAATTGGAAGTAGCTAATTTGTAAAGAGCCAAAATCCTAGGGATTATATAATCACATACAGTTGGCCATCAATTTAGGATGCCAGCATCCCTAAATCGATCCCTTGTTAATGAATCACTAGGATTAGCTGAAGAAAAGTAGGTGTTTGAGAGCTGAACTAATGCTCATTCTGATCACAGCAGGGCTCCAAGAGCATCACCCACCCAGCCAGGCTTCTCTCCTCCGGGAGAGGCAAAACCACATCACTTCTGCAAAGCTGAAGAGTAAAACACAGGTTTTAATTGACAGCATTTATCAGCCTGATTACCAGCACAAGTGCTTATCACTCAGAGCTTAAGTGAATCCAAAATAATCCCTTTGTTTACTGCTCCACAGGTCTCCGCTACTGAGCATCAGTTGCTAAAGCAGCTTGTGGGGTGCTTTGTGCCAGCCAGCCACCTTTCTACAAATCACTCAGCACGTCCCAGCCCCAGGCCATGAGATGCAGCCACTGCAAATAACTGTAAAAAGGGGTAATTAAGCCTTTAATTAAAAATAATCTGAACTGCAAGAGAAGCACCACTGCACAGGATGGGCTAGGACAACAGGTAGATGCATCTCCCATGAGGAGATCATAGACACTGGATGGCCAACAAACCACCTAGCCCAAGAACATAGTGAACATTTAGTGATGATCCTCCAAGATTGTTGATTTGAGATTTATAGTTTATAACATCTTAGCTTGCAGGCCAGAGACAGGGAGAGCAGCTCTGCCTCCAGCGCAAGTGCTCTCTTTGGAAATCAAGGGTAGGACCTGGCCTGCATAGGGCCAGTTACACAGGTATTAATTCACACAGGAGCCTCTGAAGGCAGCTCAGGGACGCACTGAGGTGCTGTGGTATAAAGGGCTTATGGTGATGCTCCTGGTATTTTCTCCTTGGCATCAGCACCAGATGCTTTTTAGCATCTCAGATGCTACAAAGAGGCCCACATGCACCATCTGCCCTCAGAAAAGCCTTAAAAATAAATGGCCTGATATCAAAACCTGAATAATAAACTAGATTTACTCCTTGTAGAAAAGCTGACAGCCTCATTGAGCAGTCAGGGAATGCACCCAGTAGTCCAATCCACTTTGCTAAGAGGTCCAGGGAAGGAGCTGGCCTTCAGATCTTCAGCAGAGGAAAGGGTGAAGGACAAGGGACATATACCGCCAGGGAGGTCATGGGGATATCTTGGCACTGACCAAGCTACTTTTGAGTGACAATCAGGAAGGACTTTCACAGTGACAGCGATTCACTGCTACAGAGAGACACAGAGAAAGTAGCAGTGCTGGGAAAGGATGGTTGGCAACTGCCTTCTGCAGGAATACAACAGGCTGAGAGAGTAGAAGGATGCTGTTAGCTGACATGCAAGATGAATTCCTTGGACTGGTGCATAAGCTGGGCTGACATATGGGAAAGGATATTTCCATTGGAAGTTGTGCAGAAAGAACCAGTAAGATTTAGGAAGTGAGCCTGGAAAGGAGGGGAGGAGGGAGGTCTGGTGCCCTTGTGAAAGCCATGCTCAAGTTAAGGCAGGAGTTTTGGGTTTGATGTAGGAGATGCTGGATGCTGCTCTGCAGCCTGTACCATGGCCAAGGTCTGGTACTTGGCTACTCATTCATAAAATTACTGCTACACCCTGCAGCTTGGAGCTGTGCTTTCCAGTGATCCTTGCAACACTGACTTTCACAAGACACCCTCAGCAGCATCCATCCCTACGAGAACAAGACTGTGGTCATCTCAGCCAAGGAGTTCCAGCCCTTCTGGTGCCCAAATTTGCCTGAATTCTGCCCTGCTATCCCACCCCACAGCGACTGTCGCCTCACCAGCCATCTGTCCTCGCTGCAGGGCTGCTCTCACACGATGGCGCGTAGATGGGTTTAAGTTGCAAAGGAAATGCCAAGCAGAAGGCGAAGGGATACTGTTCAGGATAATTAAAAAAAAAAGAAACCAACAATAAAACCACCTTGCAAAATAATTAAAAGGAAGGTGTGGGGAGAATGTTCTTAGGACAGTGTTAGAATTCATTACTTTCCCTAATTTGCAGCATTTCATGCTTACTAGAACATCAGCTCTGCCACATTAAAATGCCCAAGGGCTGTCTAATTACTCTTTGCCTTCTTCCACCAAGATCAGATGCTCCAGGGGCACAAGAACTGGGCATTTTCACGCCTGGTTTGAATTAACCACCCTACACTTACACATGCACATATTTGTATGTCAGCACGGAGGGGAATCTGCACTCACCACTCTTAGCAGAGCTGAATTTTTTGAAACAGTGGTCTGATCCAAACCTCAGTCCTGCCATGAAGGAGTTGAAGAGGAAATTATTTTGTTGGAAGACTGAGCCAGACTTATGACTCAGGGGCGTTGTGGACTCCCCTTTTCACCTCCAGTATCATCCAGGTGTTCCAGCTTCTGCCAGCTGGTAACAATCAGGGCTCTGAGCGCTGCAACAGGGAGTAGGATTGAAAGTGCTTGCATTGGCCAGGACCACATACTTGCTGAAAGGCTCTTCCTTCCTCCACCACAAAACTCTTCCTCTCCTTCCCTTCCAGCTCAGAGGCTCCTTTACCACAGGTAGCTGGCATGGGCTCACCACACTTGTGTTACTGCAAGGCTGCACCCCAGCCAGGAGCAAATGGCTCCTTGCTTGTAGATCCTACAGCTGTCTGCCTCTAGGTCAGACGAAACACTTTGTTCTTAGAGGACAGAATCTGCTGCCCTTGTTCTCCAGCTCGGTTGTCACTAAACAGGAGATAGCTTTGATATGACATTGCAAAAGCATCGAGTCAGCCAAGGAGAAGATGAAGCAGGAACCAAGCACGTGGTTGCCCAATCCTCAACAAGGTGCACTATCATGGGGGCAACCTACAACCCTGCAGCTCAAAGTGGGGTGTTCAGAGCAGCCAGGCATTTTCTAAAAATGTTATTTAAACAATTTTTTCCAGCCTCTTTGGGTGTTTCTATTGACAGACATGGGGTAACACCAGGGTTATCCTTCTACCTACCAACACAAAAGTCCAGCTCAGGAGAGGAAACGCTGTTAATGCAAGAAGAGCTTTATACACCTTTTCTCCAGGACCCAGGAAAGAAGCAGCTGAACCGTCACTCACTGTCTAAACTGAACAGAAGATAAGCACTCCACATCTCTTAGCCAACAACTCTATGCCAACAATGAACAAAAAAAGCCTTAAGTCATCTTAGAATCATAGAATGGTTTGGGTTGGAAGGGACCTTCAAGATCATCTAGTTCCAATCCCCCTGCCACAGCTTCTCTGGGCAACCTGTGCCAGTGCCTCATCACCCTCAAGAGCTACAAAGTGACAGTCCCATTGAAAAGCCATCAGGACCAGCAGCACATCATCCACAGCAGGTCTGAGCTGCGTTTTCAAAGCCCTTTCCCACTCCCAGCTGTACATGTACTGTAGCTTTGCTTTGGACTCCAAGTGCTGTGGCCCAGAGCCAGCAGCACAGTGCAGCATCCTCCATTAGCAGTGCCCACAAGGAGTGGAAGCTGAAGCCACACTGACGGAAATTAGAAAACAAGATATCATTTCTTATCAAATTGACTGAGGTTAACCAGGGAAGCTAATTCCTACGGGAAATTATAGGTAGCTCATCTCCAGATGTTTCTAAGCTCAGTTGGACATCTTTCCAGAGGAGATTCTTTATCCAAAATGCAAATTACTGAATATTTGCACTGAAACAAAACTGTTGAAGAACAGAAGACTAAATGTCCCCTTCTGGCCTTTATCTCTTCCCTTCATTGGGTCATATCTCTGTTCTCATTTAAGAGCTAAAAACTCCACTAAGCTAAAAGTGAAATGATCATTTTTACTCTCAATTATATTTATTCAAGTTCTGATTTTGATCAGTGATTTGCTGCAGCACAGATGGCATCCAAATCAGGATACCTGAACACGGCACCTTTCAGCCAGAGGGTTAATCTTGCATGAGCACACATGGGGACAAGCTGTCCCCCCTTGGAAACTGGAAACTCAGGGTAGTGGAATTAGCCTCAAAAATATCCTGATGAGGTTAGGGGCTGTTTGTTCTGAGCAAGTAAACCCTCTGCATCGACATGGCTTTTTGCAAGCACATAAGTACAACAAATGTCCCCTGATGAATCCTGCTCCTCTATGGAGCAGGAAAAAACACTTTCCCTCTGCAGTGATCCTGGTCCCTTCTGCAAAGCACTGCAAGAGCTACAAAGGAAGGTATTGCTAAACAGCTAGCTATTACTGAAAAAAAAACAACTCAAAAAAATGTCCTTTTGACAAGGGCTTGTAGTGATAGGACAATGGGGAATGGCTTTAAACTGAGAGTAGGTTTAGATTAAGTATTAGAAAGAAATTCTTCCTTGTGAGGGTGGTGAGGCACTGGCACAGGTTGTCCAGAGAAGTTGTGGCTGCCACATCCCTGGAAGTGTTCAAGGCCAGGCTGGATGGGGCTTTGAGCAAGCTAGCCTACTCGAAGGTGTCCCTTCCCATGGCAGGGTGGTTGGAACTGGATGGTCTTAAAGTTACTTCCAGCCCAAACCATTCTATGGTTCTATGAAACAAAAAAGTAATCTTTCATTAAAAAGTGCATTAGCAGCACGGCCAGGGAAAGGACAGGGTCACGCCTCCCAAGAGAAAGCTACTGCAAATGACTCCACATCACCAAAAAGAGCCTGGCTGGCAACATCTGCACAAAATCAACTGAAGATAAGATGTCACATTTGGAGGCTGTTTCCAGCAATGCACAGTGATTTTTATCATACTTGCTTTATTTCCTCTGTTGTTTTTTTTCTCCAGAACATTGTTCCTTTGTTGGTTTACAGCAAGCTGACAGCATGGGGAGAGGCATAGCCAGCCAGCAGGTTTGCATGCAATGCAGCATTCAGATGTTTTTTCCTGGGAAGACCAGGGTTATCAGGAGGGTCTGGGCATCCTTGAATACCCATTTCCTGCAGGAGTCAGCTGGGTGTGATGACCAGGAGCTACCTTTCTGCTTGGATAACTCACACTGGGACAGAGGCCTTTGGCTCTGGAGTTCCTCATTCCATGCAGATATGAGTCACCCTTTGCAAGCACAGTCAGATGTTGGAGCTGCCAGAAGAAAAGGCAGCCCCACACTGTGAACACTCTCATAACCCTTCCTTGCTGGTGAGCTCTGCCTGGCAAGAGCTTTGGACACAAATTGGGCTTATGGCACCAGCCTGACTGGCCCTTCTGTTCAGACATTAAGGTCAGATGGGACCAGGACAGATGCCTGAAGGCATCCTGGCACAGGCAGGAGTAATAAGCTCAAAGCAAAGCTAGCAGCACTATCTCCTACTGGACTGGCAAATGAAAGAGGCTGGAGGGACACAGCAATCGCAGGAAGAGGGGTGGAACAACAGCAAAACATGGTGGAAGAAAGACGTACCCAGAAACAGTGGAAAGAGGAAGACAGTAACAAGTCATCAGAAAGTCAGCACTGGCTGAGAAAAAGTAAAGAGATGCTGAAAATATTCACCGCTCTGGGTAAAACTCATCCCAATCCACTCATGGTTTGGGGAGAACAGAGAACCTCAGTTTTGGATACCCCCACGTGCTGTTTGATCTCTGAGCCAGCCTTACTGGTTGTGTTATGTTAGGCTTGTTCCCCAAGTCACAACAGGGTTAAAAACCCTTGGAGATCAGCAGGAGTTGCAGGGCAAGCAACAAAAGGTGAATTAAAGGGCTTTGCCAATGCCCAGTCCCTGGAGACAGCCACCACTTCAGTGACCCCTCATGCCCCAGCACACCGTGACCCTGGTTAATAATTGTAAGGAGCAGCAGAGAGCACCAGCAACAACAAAGCACTCCCAAGCTCACTTAGGAGGCATGGAGCCTCCAAAAAAACCCCCTTTGTGTTGGAGAAGGCAGGAACCTTCTCCAGCACATGACATTGCTCACACAGAGCAGGTTTTCAGGCATCGGAAAAATACAACCTGGGAATAGCAGACACAGACATGTAAAATTAAGCCACCTCCATCTGTGGTCATCCAGCCACGTGGCTCTTGCTTACCCTGAGGGCTGTTATCTGACATGAGGATCACACTGAACACAGACCACCCACACCATGATGTTACAGAGGTGCTGCGCCCTTCTCAGCGTCCATTTTGATCACCATTGTGGAAAAGAAGAGGGGGGGAAAGGAGGGAAAGGAGTGAAGGGAGGAGAAGGAGAAGGGGAAGAAAGGATGCTGTCTTTGCAGGAGTGGACTGAGCAAGTATTTTTATTATTTATTAAGTGTTTCTAATTGAACATCTAGACCAGCTACTTTTAAATCTGGTCACACTGACTCCACTGGAAGCCTTGTATCACACAAATATACTCAGACTGGTTTTCTTGCCTAGTGGGCAAAAAAATTATGGTCTAAAGGCAGACCTGTGCCTTCGTGAGGTGGACGGAGGGAAGGACAGAAGAGTCACAGGGCACTGCTTGAGGTAGCCAGGAGAGCCTTTTTCTTGGACATTATGAGTCAAAGAGGTGCTTATTTAAGAGGTTGGGTAAGTGGAAAATTCATTCAGAAAACTCATCAGTAGTGCAGATAAAATGCAGCATGTCTCCATGCAAATGCTCTGCCTTCAATAGCTTCCGCAGCCTCTGGGATGATTAAAGCAATTGAACTTCAAAAGATGCACAGAGACAAGTGCAGGAGGAGCAGCAGAGATAACAGGGCTGCAGCTACTCTGTAGGAGAGCCAGTGGAGGCAGCTGGATCCTGCAAGATCATCCCTCCCAGACCAGCTGTGATGTTTGTCCCTCTGGCTGATCCAGAGCATCCCTCCTGCAGCTTCAGCCCTGTTCACATCATAACATGCCCCATCCCTGGAAGTGTTCAAGGCAAGCAAGCTGGTCTAACGGATGGTGTCCCTGCCCATGGCAGGGGGGTTGGAATCACAAGGTCTTCAAGGACCCTTCCAACCCAAACCGTTCTGTGATTCTAGAACACTGTTCCCAAAGCTATGGGTTTCTTCTCTCTCCCTCACCTTCACCCCTTCCTGCAGGCAGTCCAAAACTCTGTCCCCTCAGAGGCCTGGAGGTACAACCAAGTCCTTCAGGTCTCCTCTTGAGAGGCTCCTGGTCGTACTAGAAATGTATTCCTTGACCTGTTCCACTTCAAACCGAGTGGGATCCAAACACCCCCTGCAATTTCAGCTGATGAGGGCGCCCCATTGCCTCTGAGGATGGGCTCTGCACCACAGGTTTTGCCCCAACCCTACAGCTCCTGGCCCCAAGTCAGGATTCAAGCCTTTGCCAAGACTCCCAGCTTTGGCTAATAAACCATTTTAGTATTTTCTCTTTGCCTGACCCAAACCTGAATAGAAGCACCAAGCCACTCTGCTCTTTGTCCTTTTCCAGCTTGGGTCCTCCATGTTCAGTTTGCTCTTTGATAGGCCCTTAAGCCCCTTGCAAGCCTCTTTCCTATAAATTCCATAGCCACAACAGCAAATAACCAGACTAGATGTGGGTGCTGACTGATAAGAGCATTCTCTTGTCTGCAAAACCTTCGGGACAGCCCAGCAATATCTGCCTTTTTTTTTTTAAATTTTACCTCCTTTTCTCTCACTATCTTTAATAAGTTTTTCTTTCTGTAACTATCTAAAGCATCAGGAGTACAAAAGTCATAGTCAAAGGCTTGTAGCAACTGACGGTGCTAGTGCTTCTGAAGAGGGAAGCCTCTCTTAGTTATATTGGACCACCTCAAATTTGTGAGATTTCTTAGAAATCCTTGTTACTGGATTCACTTGGCTCTTGCCAAGTTGAAAGGTCTGAACCTAAGTTCCCAATGCCTTAATCTGAGCTCTCTTAGGTGGCTTTTATCTCTTCATGCATAGCAGAAATACTCTAGGAGGGATTTAGGTTTAGATCAGAAATTAGAAAGAAATTCGCCCCTGTGGAGGGCAGTGAGGCACTGGAACAGGTTGCCCAGAGAAGCTGTGGCTTCCCCATCCTGGAAGTGTTCAAGGCCAGGTTGGATGGGGCTTTGAGCAACCTGGTCTAGTGGAAGGTGTCCCTGTCCATGGCAGGGGGGTTGGAACGAGATGATCTTTAAGGTCACTTCCAAACCAAACCATTCTGTGATTCTATGATTTATCTGTTTTACAAGGGACAGTGACCTCCAGAAAGCATACAAAGTCTCCATGTACCAACACAACATCACCTTACGTGGGGGGGCGTCACACTCTAGTGGAGCACCCACCTTTGTTTGCTTTTGCTTCCCAGAACTTCTGTAACAGGACAAGCCATCAGGATGCATCTGTTCCATGCAGTCCAGAGGGAAAGGTTGGACCTCTGCACCCACGGGCTCCACATGGTCTTCTGAGGCCCTTCCTTTGGTAACTCAGAAGACAACCCTGATCTTTGCTAGCCCTTTGTTAACATCCCAATCTGTGCCCTCAGGCAGGTTCCCCAGGTGAAACTAACTCATTACCAAGTCACAACCATGAACAGTGAGACCAAACCCCTGCCCCTCATACTGCAACTCCAAGCTCATGTTTGGGGGCAAAATCCAAGAATCCCTGCTCCTCTGAGAGCATTTACTGCCCTGTGGCACTCACCCTCCTGAGGCTGCCCAGGGACATCCCCCTAAGGGACATTCCCCCGAGGCTAGGATCACAGAAACCACCATCAGAGATAAAAAGCAGCCATCCACCCAGCTCAGATTTCTTTCAGATCATGGAATGGTTTGGGTTGGAAGGGACCTTAAAGATCATCTAGTCCAACCCCTCTCTTCCACGGCCGTTCCACCTTTCAGATGAGGATTCCTCCTCTTTTGATACAGCTTTGATACAGCCCAGGATGGCTGGTGCTTGCTCCTGCAACCATGGCTAGCAGCTGGATCTTCCATCCCTGCTTTCACTCAAACAAAAATGCCCATCACTGCTCTGATGTGTGCCTGGATTCTCTGCACAAAGCTGGAGTGGGGACTGTCTTGTTGGCAGGAGGTGGCTCTGGCCATGTTACTACCGCACGGTGAACAGCAAGCAGGAGACAGTGGGCTGAGCACAGGGCTCTGGGATGGGGGATTAAGCTCCTGCCTCCTCTCCCAGACTTTATCCTGCTGGAAGTCCTCGTTCTGTATCTCTTTAGATACCCTCTGAGCTGAAGCGGCGAGTCTCAGGGTACGTATGAGATGTACCGTGTGACATAGGGAAGAGTTTCCCTATGCATGGGACGCAGGGAAGTGAAACTGCACCTGACGCAGTCCCGTGTTAGATGTAATAAATCACTACTCTCCTGCTCCTGCATGAAGACCTGCCAGGAAGCCAAAGGCAATACTTGCTGAGCAAGCAGCCAGTGGCCACCATCCCTATCCCCATCCTCATGCCCATCCCCATCCTGTGCTCACGCAGCAGCGGTCACCTGGCTCTGAAAAAGCAGAGTTTGTAGCTGCAGTTTTTATAATTTCAAGGCTTCCCTTTTGCTCAGCAGAGAAATCACTCCCCTTAATCACCCCTAGGCAATCCTCACAGTATTTACACATGTTCAGACAACTGGTAGGACCAGCTCTTCAAGGCTTTGGGAGCAGCAAGTCTGCAAACACTTCATAGGAAGCACTTGATTACCAGGGTGTGCCTTGAAAAAATAAAACAAACCAACCCCAAACCCTGAGCAGCAAACAGACATGCATCCTTCTTCTCTATTTGGGACTGGAGGCAATGGCGGAACAGATCAGGATGGGCTGTGAAGGGATGGAGTCAACAAGAGCCACCTGAGTCCTGCACCATGGAGTCAGGGAAGCTCAGATAAGTCAAAATATGATGTAAGCTGGGACAGAGGGTGCTTGCTGCAAGGGAGGGATATGTTTTGTCACCTAGGGAAATCAGTGTATGGATTATTTGGAGATGTAACAAAAAACCCCAACAACAACCACAAAAACACAGTGGGCGAAAAGCATCATGGTTTAACGGAAGGCCAGGCAGGAGTAGAACTGGAGCCATGCCCTTTTCACCTGGAGATCAGAGAGACCTGCTGCCTGTCATGCTGTAGCTACACAGAGAGCAATATTCCATGTCCCTTTCCCTGATGGTAAAAGCATAACCCTGGCCTGGGCTGCTGCAACCTTGTTTGCACAGTTAGGGCCAGATTACAGGATAAACCTTGGTGGAATGAACCAGGGCTGCAGCCTTCCTCACCTGAGGATGAGCTGCAGCCAGCCAAGGAGACAATTTCATAGAATCATAGAATGGTTTGGGTTGGAAGAGACTTAAAGATTATCTAATTCCAACCCCTCTTCCATGAGATACCTTCCACTAGACCAGGCTGCTCAAAGCCCCATCCAACATGACCTAACACTTGCAAGGATTGGGCAGCCACAGCTTCTTGGGGCAATCTGTTTCAGTGCCTCACCACCCTCACAGGGAAGAATTTCTTCCGAACAGCTAATTTAAATCTACCCTCTGTCAGTTTGAAGACATTCCCCCTTGTCCTACCTCTCCTTGCCCTTGTAAAAAGTTTCAACTCTCTCGTAGCCCCTTTATGTACTGGAAGGGGCTCTAAGGTCTTCTTGGAGCCTTCTCCAAGCTGAACAATCTCAACTCTCTCAGCCTGTCTCCATAGCAGAGGTTATCCAGCCCTCTAGGCATCTTCATCCCTCTTTTGGTGCCATTCCAACATGTCCATGTGTCTCTTCTGTTGGGGGCCCCAATAAGCTGAGAAAATTCCTGCATGGTGAGGAGAAGGAGCCTTCTCCCATGTATCATTTCAGAGCTCCCCATTAAGGTTTTCAGCCTCCCAGCATGGGGCAGGGTTAAAGTGGTTGGGATGCTTTATAGTTCCCTCTGCCTTTAACCTTCATTCTCAACAGATTGAAGTCACAGGACAGGAGGAAACAGTGATGATGCTCAGATGGATGGTGGAAGGACTAAAACTGGTCATTTTTGCACAAGGGCAAATCAAGGGGCAGGGAGAGCTTTTCTCTGCCAGAAGAGTATTTTAAGATAAAATGCATCAAAGTGTTATTGAACTGGGACAAAAAAGCTGCAGGCAGGGGCTGAGGAGCTCAGTCCAGCCCCTCTGAAGGGTTGGATCAGGCCCAAAGGAGCCAGTCTCTGACCTAGATGCTGCAAACCCCATGGGTTCCCAGCACAGCTTTGCAGGGGTATCATCTGTCACATCTCCAGTCCAGGAGGATCCCCAAAGCATGAGGATCTGCAATATTGGCTGAAAACTAATGCATCATGCAGAAAATCAAAAGCTGTAAAGTCTCCCCGGCCACAGAGTGTAGAGTAGAAAGGACTTTTTTCCAGAGAGGGTGAAAAACTCAATGGCAACCATTCCTATTTCCCCATGACCTCAAGAAGTTACCCCCCTATCGAGTCACCAGAATTAGGGTGCCTTCTACAGTGCAAGACAATTTAGTAGGAATAAGCTAGAGATGAAAAGACTCCACGATATGAAGGGGAGAGCTCAAGGCAGGTTAAGGGTTAATGCTGCAGCCAAACAGATGCTCGACTGGTGAAAAATGTAGCTTCCATGAAGCCACTGGGTCTCTGTCCATTTTCTGCAGTGCCCAGAGCCTGGCCCTTTCTCCCTGGGTAATCAACTGGAAGTGAGCAGAGCCGGAGTAATCACTGCACCTCATTCCCCATCCGTGACACTGCCCGCGGGGCCAGGAGATGGAGGAGCACCGTCTGGCCTGAAGCAGGTCAGTGCAAGCCTGTTGTTGAGTCTTTGTGCTCCACAGCTGTTCAAAAGAACAGGTGAAGGTGAAGGCATGAAGACATAAGTAAATATATGCTACCCAAGTGTTCCCGCTATCACCACAGCATGAACAAAGGATGACAGACACCTCTCTACGGGCTGAGGAGGCTTTCACCTCTGGACATCTGCAGAGAAAGGAGTTGACACCTCTAGACACTAGCGAGGAGGAGGAGAGAGAGTGCCTAATCCCAACCCTCAAGGCACAGCTGCATCCTTGTCCTTCCCTGTATTAACCCGCTGCTGCCCTGCTTGGAGAAAGAATTAGGAGAGGAATCTTGGCAGTTCTGGACCAGCCAAAAATATCCAATAATTAATGCACAAGCATGAGCAGACTTAGAGGATGCACCCATTCTTCGTATCGTCATACCCCAGAACGAACACTGTTTAAATCTCCTCTTGGGATCAGAGCCAAAGCTTTCTTTAAAGCATGGATGCTTTGTTATTAATCCGTGCAGCAACCAGGGAAGGGGGAGATGAATTTTTTTTTTCTTTTTGAGGCATAATCAAAGATGAAAAATTATCTCTGTGACATCGCTGGGCTTCATCTGTTTCATGTCTGGTCTCGTCCCACATCAAGATGGTGAGACCCGCTTGGCTAACACAGCCCTTCCCAAAGGAGACACCTGGACAGGGTGTCTTGACTACAGAATCCTGGCCTCCTACACCAGCAAACCCTAAATCCTCCTTATATCATTGTCAAGTACCTTGGAAGAGGGGTGATGTGCCCTAATTCACACTCTCCTACCATCCTCTGATGTGATACAGTTGTGGAGCCTCTAGATAAACCTTCCAATCTAAACTGAATAAATTCATAGCCCAACACCAACACTGTCCCTCAGTTCAAATATCTCTTCTGCCTCCCTGAAGTTCACCCCTTGGATGCATTTACTGACAGCAAGTACAGCCTCTCTCTGCCTTTGTAAAAGCCCAGCAAAACAGCCTCATATAATAGCTCTTCATCCCTCTGAGCAGCCTCAGAGCCCTTTTTCCTGCACCTGCTCCAGGCTGAGTTAATCCCTCTCAAGCACCAGATCTCAGAGCCTGGTCCTTCCACGTTAACTCTTCCATACCCTTGTCCCACAAACACCCCTTCCCTGTTTCCCATTGCCTTTCTGCAATGCTCCTAGGAGCATCCAGGACCAAAACAGCCCCAAACCTCCAGTCTCGACTATCCCAATATGATTCAATCTCCAAACATAGCACAAAGCCCAGGCATACAGTGCCCCACTGTATTGGTCGATATATGTCCTAGGGGACACCCCCACACCCTGCAACTCATTCTTGAGGTCAGCCGTTTCCCTCTGGCTGAGCATCTTGTCCACCTCCTAAGAATGGTGCCTCTCAGTTTGGCTTCGCAGGCAAATCTCGGCATGAATAATGAGAATGAACTCAGATCCTCCCTTAAAGGCTTTAAGAAGATTTAAGCTCTGCTGCGTGGGCTTAATCTGTCCAGCAGTGCCCTTTGTCACCTCCCCCAGCCGCCCCCCCGGCAAAAGTCTTCTCCACTGACATACTCCCACATGCACTGTGTAAAGCCCCGGCACGTCCAGATAAAGAAGGCCTGGAGCATATCCTTTCCCTAAAAATGAGAGCAAAGCTACAGGTCAGTCCCCTTCAGTAACAGTCCTGGGTTTCCATCTTCCTCCACCCCAGGGGCTTGAGGATGCCCACAGCAGTTGTTCATCACAAGCTAAAAGAACTCTCTTGAACAGACTATGCTGCGGAGAACACACCAGCCAAGCAGGGATTTTCCTGGGTTTGTGGCCATGTCAAAGCCTCACATGAAGTCATTTCATGCAAGGATGGGGCTGCTGGTGGCAGAAAGCAGAGTGGACTTGACTCCATCACAAACCTCCTGAGTGCCTTGGTCATGACACTTTGCCCCTGTTTTATATGTCATGGCTTTGCAGATGGGATTATTCCTTCTGCGTGTCACCCACTGTGTCCTTAGGACATGACAAAGGGGCTTGATTTCTACTCTGAGCAAGGCCTGCTACAGCAAGTCCTGCTGCCTTCCTCAAAACCTGCTTTTCATTTCATTCGTGCCTTGATCCTTAACTCTGCTGCCAACGAGAAAGTTTTTCCCAACCAATTCTGGTGCATGGCTGCTGGCAAGCACCAGCCACTGAGTGAACCAGACCCCATGCACACAGCAGCATCTGTACAAACACACTCACTGCAGGGGGAGTTTGGACCTCATATCCTGCTCCCAGGGGTGGTAGGTCTCAAAGAGCAACCATCAGTCTGCCTTGGGTTTTACAACTCTGCTGCCTGGCTCACGCTCTGGAGCTGAGCCCCAGGTGATTCACATTAAAGAATTACTTCAATAAGCAGGAGGCAGCTGATGTTCCGGTAAGGGCAGGGGAAATAGATCACACCAGGATACACTTGCCTGTAGCAAGGTGTTGCACCGAGCAGGAGCTAAGTTGTGAGCACCTGGATCAGGCTCTGTGCCTCCATCCATGCCTGACTCTGCTGCTTTTCCCCCTCCCCGGTCCTCACTACCCCAAGGATGCTCCCAACAGGTGATACCTGCTCTCGCCTGTATCCATAAATTTGTCCCTCCTCAATTCACTGTTACCTTGAGCAGCACACCCAGCCAGGCTCTCTGCACCTTCCTTGAGCTACCCACCACCTACATGCAGAGTGTGGGGTCAGAGATGCAGCTGCAGGGACTCCATGTTGCCTTCACTCCAGTATAACACCAGTTCAGCACAATTGGAATCCAGGCTGACCCTGGCCAGAGAATTGAGGCCCCTTAAGATGTGAGATGGGATGGAGAGGAAAGGCACCCTAGGGAAAGCCTGCAGCGTGGTCCTTGCTGGATGCAGCAAGAAAAGCAGCTCAGGATTTAAGATCATCCTCCACGACTCTCGCTGCTCTGCTTCCAGCTCCATTTGCCGTGGCTACACTCCCCACCAAGCTCAGAGCTAATGCAGCATCCAGGCAGAAACGTAATGGTAATTGGTAACAAATAACTGGTAATAAACCCAAGCATCACGCAAGGGTGGATCTCCAGAGCTGAGTGACCAGCCCATGCTCACCTGGCAGTGACTAGACTGGAATGTGAGTGATAGAAGACCAGAGACATTTCTGATGGGACACCCTCTACTAGAAAGCATCGGGCTGGTGTCTCAGGTCAAAAATAAGTTTTTCAGGGCAGGGAGAAAGAGGTGGTGCCTCCCACCCCTGAGATATGGGAAATCCAGGTTTATATCTCTGCTTGGAAAGCCCAAAACCCATCAGTCTCCTGGACCCCAGCAGCGAGCTGGCAGGGGCAGGAGCTCTCTCTCGCCTTAACGTTCCATAAGACTTTCTAAAACCCTTGGATTTGTCCCAAAAAAATGGAACAAAGAACAATATGAAACCCCAGAATTTTTTTCCAGTGCAGAAATCCTGCTCTCTAGCCAGCGCTGAGGCCTCACTGCTCAAAGTTTCAGTCCAGCTTGGTTTCACCAGCAGAAACAAGCATGACTGGGAGCTGCTGCGAGGTTTTGAACCATCCGGGGTGCAACTTTCAAACGCACCAGCCCCAAGCACCCCGACTCCCACGACCCCCAAACACCAGCGCTTGTTGAAAGCAAGGGGAGCAGCGTGCTCCGCACGGGGGAAGGGGGGGAAGGAGGAGGGTGCTTGCTATAGGCTTTGCCCCCCCCGAAATCTTATACACATACATGCACACATACACACACACTCCCCCCCCTCCTCTCCCCTCCCCGGAATGCAGCTGCCCCCCAGTTCCCAAAGCCACAGGTGCTCCGAGCATCCCCCGAGGACGAGGCGGGACCCCCGGGCGGGGCGCGGAGCCGCCCCCACGGACGGAACAGCGGTGGGGGCGCAGGAACAAGCCACCCCCTCCCGGGGCCAGGGGTCGCCTTACCTGCCCGGGGCTGGTGCCGGTGCCCGCTGCCCGTGCCGGTGCCGCCGCTCCGGGCGCGCCGCTCCCGCAGCGCTTCGCTTCCCGCAAGCACCGCCCCGACGGGGCGGGCAGGGACCGCCGCCGCGCCTGCGCCCGGGACCGCGCCGGCAGGGAACGGGAGTGGGAATGGGAGCTGGCGCTGGGGACTTGGAATAGGGAACAGGACCGGGAACTGCTGCTGGGAATGGGACCTGAAAGGAGAACCGGGAACGGGGATGGGAATCGGGAGCGGGATCGGGAACCGGCACCCGGAATGCGAACCAGCACTGGGAACCGGGAATGGGACCGGGAACTGGCACCAGGAACCGACACCGGGAATGCGAACTGGGACCGGAAACCGGCGCTCCCCACTGCTGAAAGCTGGAGTCACTACTGGGAATGGGGACTGGCACCACCCGGTAGTGTGAAATGGGAATGGCACTGGCTGGCGCCAGTCCAGGAGCTGTGACCCAGTCGTGTACTGGGAACCCTGCTGGAAACCGGGACCTAGGTCCAACATTGTCCAGGCACTAAGACCTGGGATCACCTGGGAAATGGGCCCATCAGTGGGAACAGGGGCTGGCACCACCTGGATAGAGAAGGGGAATGGGGAACAGGGGCTAACCTGGCACCAGCACCACCAGCTGGGAACTGGAACTGGAACTGGGACCAGCACCTGCACACCTGGACACTGGCACTAGCCACTGGGACCTCCCGGGCACTGGCACGTGGACCAGCATTGCCTTGGCACTCCTTAATAGGACAAGGCCCCACGGGCTCTGCCTGCGACCTTGCACTGGGAGTTGGAACTGGGCAAACTGGAGCACCATGCACCGCCACCAGCTGGGCCACGAAGACACCAGGCAGCTGGGGGGCATTGGGACATAACCCATGGAGGATGCAAGGGAGAGTCATCAAGGGTTGCAGGATTTGGGTGCAAAGGGAACATCCCCCAGTAAGGAATGGTGTGGGGCACGATCAGAGGTGTTGAAGGAGATGTGTTTTCCTGCCCAAGACCAAAGTTAGTCCCCTTTTCTCTTTTGTAAGAGGGAAAGTGAGGCACTGGGAAGGGGAAAAGGGGGGGTCCAAAGGCTGGGCATGTGCTTGGCCCAGCTCCACATCCACAGAGGTCGATGTGCAATGGGCATCATGGGGCCAAGGTGGCCAGACTCGTGGAAAACGTGCTTTCCCAGCTCACAAATACACATTCAGGAGAGGAAAACCAAACATGACCCCCAGAAAAGTGCATACCCCTTGGCAGGAAGGAGCCAGTGAGGTTTTACAGACCCTCTGTCAGGGGCAGCTCTGATCTGATATGCTGACTTGACACACAAGCTTTATTGGTACTATTCATGGTTTATCATAAATCAAGCCAAAAATAGATGGCAAGGAAAGAACAATTAAAAAAAACATTCAGAAATGACAGGAATAAACGGTTCAAAATCATAGTGCCCAGACTCTTTCAGACAACAAAAGAAAGAGGGCTAAGGTTTAGCTGCTGCCTGCCAGCGAGAGTGAATGCTTAAGGACATCTGCTTGTTGTATTTGTGGTAATGCAGTGAAATTTTGGTGATAAAATTAGAAAGGAGGCTGTGCCCGGAGCAGCGTTGGCCTGGCACGGGCTCTTGTTCCCATCAAGGTGTCACCTGCAGCTGTACGTGGTCACCACAAATCATGTCCTCTAGGACCACGCTTTTCCTCCAGTTTCTCATTATCTGAAACCCTCCTGGACTTTCCATATTAAGGTTCTTAGTATTTTCCTGTTAATTTTATAATTTCATTACTTATTCAATTCATGCAATATTTGTGTTATTATTTTAATTCATTTATTAGTTACAGGAATAGGAAAGCCAAAAATCTGTAGTTCCACGCAGGCTTCCTTTGGCAGCAAAAGCTGTTTTCTAATGTTTTCCTTCTCCTTGTTTGTTTTCCCCTCTCCCCCATGGATCTCGGGGCTGCTCAAAACCAGGTGTTTCATACACTTCTTTTCTCTCCCCTCATAAAAAAAAATAAAAGACAGACCCTCAGTCTCTGAAGATTTGGAAGGGGGAAGAGTAAACCCTAAACAGGTCTTCAACTCCAAAATCTTATTAATAGCCCTAAATCCAGCTGCCAGGCAGACTAGGGCAGGGAGGGATGGTGCTGCTTCTGCTCCTTGTGAGGGCAGGGAGAGTGTAGAGTCTGTTTTGATTTGCAATGTGTTTAAATTGAGAGACACTCCATCAGTGTTAATTAATTACTATGATCATCCATCATTCCTCTCACCAGTACAGATACCTCCTGCCCAGTTAGGCACTGTGGGCTTGCTTTAACAGCAATGGAGGAAAATAGGTAATTTCCTACTGAACTGTTTCACTATTTTACCCTAAAGCTGCTAAGGGGGAACATCTCACTGCTGGCGACATGGGGACAGATGGGCACAGAGGGGAGTTTGTCACCCATAGGGGTGATGGGTGATGCTGTGCAGTGCCAGATGAAGGGATTAAAAAGAGGAAAAATGAAAAAAAGAGAAAACGGACTCACCCTTGAGACAAATCAGCAGCAGAAGCCTGGCTTTTATTTTCTTAACAGGCTGGAAAGCATTAGGGAAAACATTAGGGAAAAACTCCTCACTGCTGAATTAAGGCAGTGAGTGGGTCCCCAGACATTCCTAAGGCCCCAAAGGTACGTGGAGCCCCAGCCTGTGCTCGTGGCAGGCCCAGATCTTGCTGATTAACTTAGTTGCATTTTCGATTTCAGCCTCAGCAGGGGAAGGAAAATTATGTAAATACGATTTATAACAACGCTTCCTTGCTCCTCAGCATGATGCAAATGAGGCCACGGTGACAGGGCTGGCACAAGGGCTGTGCAGGGGGAAAGAAGAAATAGTGATGCTTTAAAACCAGACCCAAAAATAAGTAGGAATAAGGTAAAAGGCAAGGTGGAGGAGAAAAATTGCAGCTGGTGATTCCTCCAACAAATAGAATTTCATTATTCGTTCTGGGATTTCAAAGCAGATCACTTAGTGAGGTTTTCCTCCCTCCCCAGAATATTTGTTGTTCTTACTCATGAAGGGGACCCCCAAGCTGAGGTTTGGTCCTGGGGTGGTTCAAGGTGACTATCTGCCCGCCCAAAGCACTGGGAGTTGAAGAAGTGCCTACTCCTGACATCCCTACTCCTATGAGGGCAGCTCTCCCCTCCTGAGGGCATGTGTGGGGGATAAAAATGAGACAATGACTGTAGGTGGGCAGCTGGTCCCCATACCCTCACTTTTATGGCATGGAGATGCAGGGAACAACCTCCAACAGCCCCCTCCCCAAGGCAGGAGCTGCTTGGTGAGAGTTCTAAGCACTGGTGATCGCACCAAGTTGCAGTCTTCTGCTCCTCTTTGAAGATACCACAAAATGAGCCTCTGGTCATCCATCTGCACTTGAATTAAACCTCATTGTTCTGAATTCTGCAAAGTTGTTCGCCCCCGAGTTGCAGCCTCTGGAATACCAGTAATGTATTCTCTCCTTTCCCTCTCCACATGATTGCAGCATAATCTCCTACTCACTTGATTTATTTAAGCAGGCCTTCAGATGCTCCAGTAATGGGAGTCATTTAGGTCCCTCTGCAAATATGTATTTATTTATTGCTGTTCATTTAAACTGCAGAGCCAGTTGGCAGGAGATACACAAGACTAGGGTCACAAGGATGTTAAATTATTCCCTGTCAAAAATAGCTGGTTGAGAAAGTTAAATTAAGCAAGGTCATTCGAGGTCATAGACAATCGCTGGTGGGAGGAGAAGGGCATTAATTAGCTCTTTTATTTATGGGGGTCATCGTGACCAGAGGACCAGCAGTTGTAATGAAAAGGCAAACTATAGCAACTCCTCGTTTCTTGGCAGAAGCAGCTCTTCGATGAGAAGCCAAATTGCTGTCCTTGACTATGATGGAGAAGTTGAGGCTATTGAAAGGCAACATTGTGATGTTCAGCAAGATCCTGTGGAGCCCCACAAAGCATGGGCCAGAGAGTTCCCGCTTCCTTGTCTCAGGGGTGAACTCAGCAACAAAAAGCCTTGGGCAGATGCTGGGGAGGTGCTTAGCAGCGAGGTAGGCCTCAGAGGGCACCTGAGATACTTTGGTCACTCACGCAGACAGCCTTGAGATTTTGCCACCTCTCTTGGCAGACAGTTAGGAGTTGCATATCCCTTCTGTTAATACTTGTATTTCATTTCCCCTTTGAACTTCATCAGCATCCTCTTGCAGCTGTTAGGCCTTGTAGTAAGTATCCTTTTCCTCCTAGTATAAGAGCTCCCTAAAATCAGGCCTCCTCTACCGTGCACTGCTAGGGACAGGGTTTAGTGGTGGGTTGGCAGTGCTGGGTTAACGGTTGGGCTCAATGACCTTAGAGAACTTTGCCAACTTAAGCAATTCTATGACCAGCTAAGGTAAGAAATTCAGTTAGTAAACTAGGTAGGTATAACCTGGGGTCACCGGGAGCCAAGAGATCCACACCTTGTAGCTTACTGCATAACCGTCACAGTAGAACAGTGCAATCAGGGCAGCCAGGTATTTAATGACAGCAATGCCTGGCCAGAAGAGACATCTCTACTGAAAGATCCATTTTTTCCCTGTTTCTGCATAAAACATAAGGTGGAAACCATAAGCCCTGATGAAAGCCACCCTTTGCCTTGCTGAATGCATCGGCCACTGTTTGGGATGCACCCGCTGTGATCTGCACCGCGACTGGCTGACAAAGAGCTCGCACTAATTGATAACTCTGCTGGGAAATCCATACCATTAAATTCTCCCCTTAATTGTCTGTACAAGCGCTTACTTCTGCACAGCCACAAATCAAACAGCTCTTTAATGGGCTGTCTGCTCTTAAGCAATATGAAAGTCAAACAGCAAGAAGCTTGCTTGAAGAGGAATGAAGTCGTGGCATCAGGGTTTGTACTGGAGGAGTGAATTGGCGGTGTAGCTGAGATCAAGGTGGGCGCTATGGCGAGCTAAATCAGCAGAGGAAAGATTATCTGTGATTATATCTATAGAAGGTAACTCAGGTATCACAAATGAAGCTCTGGCAGCATGAGGCTTCTTAGGCATTTACTCTTCTCTATCCTGAATCCTCCTTGAATTATTCACCTTAGGAGTGACACCAGGTGCTACAAGTGTGAGAAAAGGAGCTGAGATCCCCAGTCCCACAGCAATGAGAGCATCATTTTTCTCAGTACGGCATAACTAGAGAAGACCTGGACCTACTCAAACATCTTTCCTATACCACATTGATGTGATCTCCTATGTGAGTACTTCATAGAATCACACAATGGTTTGGGTTGGAAGGGACCTTCAAGATCATCTAATTACAAGCCCTCTGCCATGGGCGGGAACACCTTCCACTAGACCAGGTTGCTCCAAGCCCCGTCCAACCTAGCCTTGAACACTTCCAGGGATGGGTAGCACCTCTGTTATGGAGACACACTGAGAGAGTTGGGGTTGTTCAGGAAAAGAGAAGGCTCTGGGGAGACCTTAAAGCACATCCCAGTACCTAAAGAGGGCTACAAGAGAGCTGGAGAGGGACTTTTGAAAAGGCGTGGAGTGATAGGCTTCAGACTGACAGAGGGAAGGTTTAGATTAGATATTAACAAGAAATTCTTCCCCGTGAGGCTGGTGAGGCGCTGGCACAAATTGCCCAGAGAAGCTGGGGCTGCCCCATCCCTGAAAGCGTTCAAGGCCAGATTGGACGGGGCTTTTAGCAATCTCATCTAGTGAAAGGTGTGCCTGCCCATGGCAGGGGGATTGGAATGAGATGATTTTTGAGGTCCCTTCAAACCCAAATGATCCTATGATTTCTGGCCACAAACCCTTCAGGACTTTGGTCATTGTTCAGCCATGACCACCCAGCTGGAGGGGACCAGGGCTCAGGTGCTTTGGCAGGAGTGCACCTCTGCTTAGGAGCAGACAGCGTTGTAGAAGTTCAGTCAATGACCTTGATTTTTCCATAGGATTTTCCACAGTGAGAAGCAAGACTGTTTGGAAAACAAGCAGGTTGCCAGCAATCCCCCATTTCCTATAGTGGAGAGGAATGAAAGGAGCAAATGGCACCACTGTCTTCTCAGCTGCTCTTTATTTATGGCAGGTCAGAAGCCGCCCTAAAAAATGCTGACTCCAAACAGTCCTGACAAGCACTTTTTAGAAAATTCTCCTGCTGATTCTCTTCTTCCCAAAAAGAAAGAAAAACAGGGGCGATTTCCCCCTTCTGTCACTATCTCTGCCTTCAGCTCCCAGCAGAGAGACATCTGAAGCTCCCATTTCTAGCACCTCCCAAGACCTTGGCAAGGCAGAACTGCACATCAAGGCTCTTCCACACAAGTCTTCTTGCAGATAAGTAGCTTGTTGTGATATTACAACAAATCCCAATCTGGGCTTCACAAGCCTAAATCAACACTGGGATCAGTGGAATTACTTTGGATTTACACTGGTGTAATGGAGACAGAGTTTTGCTTGATAAAATCTTCCCTCTCCTTCCAGTCATGCTTGCTATGCAAAAGCAGTGGCTTGTTTCTGAAGGACTCACAAAAAGGCAGGATTTGCTTTTCCTAATCAAATTTTGGAATACTCTGCTGAGTTTTGAGTCTTTCCTTGTTTCCCAGTTGCCTAACAATATTGCCCATTTATAACATGTAGATACATCAAAGCACCACCCGGTTCCTGTGGCAGAAGAGACTTTGACCTTCCAGGCAGTGATCCTCAGATGTTACTTTTGGATTGCGCTCCTTGACTTTTGGAGTGGCCATATCTGGGGAGGAGGAGCAAGCACACATTGAACCTCACAGGACCACCTTGACCAAATCCTTGCTACCACATATGTAGAGCAAAGCTCCCAGAAGACAAAGGTGACTCAGATGATTCCCTACAAGATGAGAAAGATGAGTAGATAATGAATCTGAAAGGACAAATCTCCCCAGGGATTTATTAATTTTGTGCAATATATTTCTTATTGAGCTACCTCCAACATTCACCAGGACCCATGGGTTGGCTACTCACATGCATTCAAGGAAATGGAGGTTTTGGAGTGGCTAAGGATAACTTGCCATGGTGTCCATGTGTCCCAACAGTTCCTTCTTTCCCCTGCACCAGGGACCATGCACCCATGTTTTCATCACTATCACCCCATGAGAACTTGACATCTGTTAATTTCCCCACCATTTCCAAGGCAGATATTTTCACTCTACAACCTTCTCTCCTTCAGCAAGGAACACCTCTAGGACATGTCCCACAGGCTTCTAGGGTACTTCCTTCTATGTATCGCTTATCAGCCTAACCTTGACCTAACATCAGCATGCAGCAACTCCAGAACTTGTGCTGACTCGTGCATTTGGTGAGGAAACCAACTCCAAACTCTGCTCCCAGATGTCTCCAATTACAGAGCTTGAGGGAAGTTGCTTGAGTAATAATTAGAGAGGTCACCTCTACATCTCAGCTTCATCCAGGCTTAGCTTCAAACACTAGGCAAGCATAAAACCATCAGTGCAATCAAGATTTATTTGCTGCAGTATGGACTGGCTGGAAAGGTGGAGCCAAGGGTGTGGGGAAAAAAACAACGCAATGCAATTCTCTGTATAAACCCCAGGAGCAAGGCACTTCTAAACATCCTTGTCTAACCCCTGAACTGTAACTCAGATGCTGTGTTTGGAGAGCCTTGACTTGGGTACAGCCCTTCAGTGCAGCCTCAGAAATCATCCTTGCTTCTTGCAGTGTCTAGTGATTGACTTCTGCCCCTTCCTCCTCTGTAAGTTTTATATTAAAGGGAAAAAATACTGTACTGTAGCCAAAAAAAGAGTGTAGGAGAAGGAGATGTCCCCAAATGTACTTTTTTTCAAAGAGATCTTTGACACCAGTAATTTTTCATTGCGTAGTTTGTGAAACGAACTCAAGCATCATTTTAAAAGCTCTGGATACACTTCTTTAACATGTACTGGGAAAAGCAGCAACTGTCCAGCACTGCTGATGAGACTGGTAGTTACCAGCAGATATTTCCCTCACACATCAGTAAGCTAGGTGATAATGGAACAATTGGCATCTCATATGCCTTGATTCCCCTCTTTTTCAAAGTTTTAGAGAACAGGAATGTTTCAGAGGAGAACATGACACTAACATTTGCCCAGAGAAGCTGTAGCTGCCCCCTTCCTGAAAGTATTCAAGGCCAGGTTGGACAGGGCTTCAGGCAACCTGGTCTAGAGCGGAATGTGTCCCTGCCCATGGCAGGGGGGTTGGAACTACATGATCTTGAAGGTCCCTTCCACCCAAACCATTCTAAGATTCCAATTTTAAATGCTCCGTAATTGCCAGTGCAGGGTAAGGCAGTGCAGAAATGGTGATAAGGCCCCCTAAATCTTCAGAGGGTTCCTGGAAATGTTTCTCCACAAACCCCAAAACTACAATATGTCCAAGGCCCACCTAAGCTTCAGCAAACTCTGTTGAATTAGCTAGTTTTTTTATTTCAAACCTCGTTTACTTGGCCCTCCAAATAGCTTTCTTCCATTTTTTTGCACAACTGCATCAATCAAGTAAACAAATAATGATACTATTTCTGAGCAGGCCTGTGGTACTGCCAAGAAGCTGTTGCCTCATTTAATCTGTGTCATATCTACTTTCACTCACACAAGGATACATGTCTTGGCTGCTGGACAGCGCTCAAGGGTTGAGAATTTGGGCTTTTTTTATGTATGTGTTTCAGATTCGCAGCCAGTTTTTTTAAAGGAGTCAGTGTTGCACCGCCTGTGGAAAGAGCAACAGCAAAGGAAGCAGGAACTCTCTGATCCTGTAAAAAAGTAAACATCAATCCGTCTTCTGGAGAAAATTATACCCAGCTCACAGTTAGCATTTTCTGCTTTGCAATGTGGAAGGAAGCAGAGTTACTTCAATTCCCTCCTGACTCTGCAACCGTACCTGCTCGTGGTGCAGTTACTGATCTCATTAACAAAGCACTGCCAGACCTGGCTGGGATTTGGAGAGGAGATCTAGGGAAAAGATAGGTTGCAAGAAGAGGCAAGGCTGATTCACAGCTTGGCTATCTTCCCTCTGAATCAGCGGGAAAATAATTAATATCCAGGCTAGCAATCAGGGACAGCAGCCAACAGTCTTCCTTACAACCCGAGGTCCTCCTTATTTTTTAGTAACTCAAGTCACCTCCCTTATTTGTCAGTTGCAAAGAAAAGGCTGTATTAATTAGAAAACAAGTGCATTGTGTGAGGCATTTGGTAAGGAAAAGCAAACTCAAAATGATTAGCTTTTCCTTAAATCCTCAGCGGAGCTTCTTGTTTCACTTCGGTGAGTGATTGTAGCCTAAATCCAGCCCTGGGACTTGCTGTGGTGCTTTCAGAGGACCTCAGGTAGTCTGGGCTGTGGAAAGAGATTCTTGCTGCTGCATGGGGCCAGTGGGATGGGTTTGGGATGCCTTACCCAGGTGTTGCATCTTTTGAGAGCCTCTGATCTTGCTCAAAGGGTTCCCAGGGGGATGGCACTGTCTTATATGTGCATCCCTGTGTTTTAAAGGGGAAAAAGAGAGAGAAAACCAGAGCCAGCAGTAGTCATATAGCACAAAAAGACCAATCATCATGTATGAGGCTGGGAAGTCTTACTGCCCAAAGATATAAATCCATCCCAAAGCATCCAGATTGCTTCACCTTTGCATATGGTATTTTAATGGCTGATGATACACACAGCCAGTGAAATGTCTTTTCATTGCTACGTGTCTTTGCCAAAAAGAAGGCATTGAAGCCAAAAAGTTTCTATTTGAACTCTGAAGACTGAAAAATCTTTTCTAAAAAGTCTAGTTTAGTGATATCAATACTTTAAAGAAAAAAAGGAAGATGAAAATTCCCTTCACATTCAGCTTCTTACAAGATGAAAAGCCCAAAGGAGGGAACAGGCTTCTATCTAATCAAGATATTAGGGAAAACTTTCCAAGTCTGGCTTTGGAGTGGGCAAGCAGGGGAGGCTGAAATATCCCTGTTGCCAGAGATTTTGAACAGGCTGTGCTGTGCTAGAGTGTGGCAGCCGTAGGGGTGGAGCATCGTGCTGGCCCTAATGGGCTCATCCCACTCCCCGCATTAGCAAGGGGAAGCAGGATAACCCCCAGGCACAAACACCCCTGTGCTTTTGGGTACAGCTCCCACTGCCACAGCATGGCTGTGTGCCAGTTTTTATCTGGGGGTGAGTAAATCAGTGAAACAGTCCAGCCGGAGACATGGGGCATCATACCTTCTTCCAGGCACCTTAACTGAGGAGGTGTTGCTCCAGTCGTACCCACAGATTAATGTTGTCAACCTGAGCTCTCTGCCAGGAGAAATTCCACAGTCTCGTATCTGGGTCAGTACAAGCAACTGCAGAAATCACATCAGTCACTTGTGTAGAACCAAATGGGCTATTTCTCATTAGCCAAACTGAGAAAAAAAAGGAACGAGGCCTTTAATGCAAGTGCAATAGTTTTAGTTTTTACACTGACATGGACTGTACCTTCACAGCTCATATGTGCCTTTCCGGGACCATTGTCTGAAACTTAGAACTACTGTCACATCTTAAAGGGTAAGACTGGAGACTCTCTCTGCCCTCCTTAATTTGCTGGCTTATAACTTCAAGCTGCAGGAGCCATGTTTGATATTATCAGATTATATATATATAAACACTTGAACTATAGCTCTCTAAGCGGAGGCGGCCAAGCATGGATTTCATAGACCTCACCAGGGTTTCATTTGGAATCTCTCTTACCTCCAGCCTTCTCACCTGAGGCTGTTCCCGCTCCGGATACTCATCACCACCTGTATTAGAGGTAATTGCCTCCAGCACTCCGTTTAGCACTGTTAAAACTATTTAAGGCAAGAATGGCCAGTTTTTATTTTGATTTGGGGTTCTGTCCTTAAAACACATATGTTTAAACATTTGTAGCTGTATAGAGCAATGAATATAACTTTGTCATGGTTTGAAAAGCCTCAAAATCCAATTCCTGATCCCTGGCCCCCCTCCCACATCTCAACCCCATGTGAGATGGGTTTTCCGGACAAAAACACAAGACTCAATATGGGGGGAAGGGAATTATATTACAAGACTGTACACATAAATAAATAGTATAACACACTGCATACAATCTTAACTCTATATCTATCTCTACCATGACAATAATATTTACAATGGGCCAAATCTCTTCTCCCTCCAAATAAAAGTCCAGGAGAGAAGAAGAAGAAAAGACCCCTTCCAGTCTCTCAGCAGCAGGTCTCTCTAGGCAGCAGGCTCTCTGTGTCTTTCATGAAGCAGATGCAGCTGGATCCTTGCCAATGCACACGAGGGAGGCCTCCAAGCCTCTCTCGGCCCCTCGTCTCCAAACAAGTGGTCTTTCCGTGGGCTGCTTTACCCCAGACAAGGTTGCTCCACCACGGTCATATCACGAAGCACCGGGGTCTTCGTGACGGTCTGGTATCCTCAGGGGAAATCAAGCCCCTATGCAGAGCTCCCATGCTCTGACTCAAAGATGGCTGCTAGCTTCTCTGAAGCTGCAGCAAGGGGGGCCAAGGTCACCCCACACACACATTCCTTTGGCCGTCCTGGCGTAGCTCTCAGGAGGCCATGAGCTTCTTAGCTCCTCTCCGCAGTGCTTGCTGCACTCCAGGACTCCTCTCAGGTGGGAGTCCACCACCCCCTCCTCTTTCTCAGAGGGGTCTCTAAGGAGTTTGGGGGAAGTTTGGTTTTTCAGTTCTTACCCCCCGAAACTCTGTCTCTGCAGTGGCTCGGTTCTCTTGTCCTGCTTTCTGCTGCTGGCTCTTTTCTCTCTTTCCTTGCAGAAGTTCCCTCTGTGTTACTGCATGCCGGCTTCTGCTGTTTCTTATCTCTTGGCTCACTGCCACCGTTTCTCCGTCCACTGCTGCTCCGTCGCCGCTCCCAGCGTCTCCCACTGCTGCCTACCGGGGAGAAACTCCCCCAGCTCCTAGCCACAGGCACTCAGCCCGGTCTAACACTGTTCCGAGTCCCTGCAGCCCCCCAACCGGGGGCTGGGGGGGGGGGGGCAGAGCCCCAAGGGGCTCCGAGCCCCTTCCTCGTGGCCTCTACAACATGGCTTCTCTTCTTCTAACAACAAGTACCACCCTTCTTTTCCGGTGGAGAGATATGTTTATATTTTGCAGGAGCATTGATTGGGTCAAACCCCAAGGGTCACCACCCCCTCGGGGGTTACCACTTTTAGCTTCAGGGGGAAAAACCTGGTTCAAACCACTACAAGCTTAAAACTTAAAACAATATAGTAAAACCATGTAGGTTAACCCATATAGCTTATCATTACAGGTCAGGCAGTCTCATCAGAACAGAATTTCTTAAGAGACAAAGTTTCTCTATTGTGAAGCAAAGCTGATAAAGCTGATGAACCAGACAAAACTGTCCTTGTGGTTGTACAAAGTGCACAGACACTGATTGCAAGAGCATGAAGATGTCCCAGAAATAAGAGTTCAAAAAAAGGACAATGCAAGGAAGACTATGGAACAAACAAGAATGACCACTCTGAAGGACCACTGACTCCAAACGGGAGGCGTGTCTAGGAGAGGAACAATTCTGGGAAAGCGGTGGAACAGTATTAGCTAATGCTTTGAATTGTAATGAGGTAACCAAATAAAAGCAAGAGACTTTTGTAACTCATGCATTCACGTTTTTTGGAGAATCTAACATGTCGTGCATCTGAGGTTGTAAATAAAGGAATGCTGCCTGCTAAAACTCATAAATTGAGTCTTAGGGGTTTTCTTTTAAGAGCTGATTTTAGGCATCACACTGGTTTCCCCTGAAGCCTGATCATCATGAGTTTGGTCTGGGGTTGTTGCTGTCATGGTTGTACAAACCTGACATGGGGCTGGTGATGTGCCCTGTGATGCTTACTGGAGAAGAAGGGGTCTCCATAGGTTATAACATGGATTTTGGTATGGGAAAAAGGCCTTTTACTCCATCCTGAACATGAGCACCACGTGATGTGAGCATATGGACAAAACCACTTAGTATCAGATGTCCTGGGCGTTCCTGAAGAGCCACAACTACTCCGGAGGGATGTGCATGAGCGCATCAGCTGCAAAGCAAATTGATAGCCAACTGTCAAATCCAGAGGGAAGTGGCAGAGAGATTTTCAGCAGAAACAAGTCCACAATGGTAATCAGCCCTCCTGTTTCAATTAATGTCAGCGGCAAGAAAACAGCTGGAGTTTGTTTACTTTTCAGATAACCTGTATAAAAATATCCCTTCTGTAACAGCTCTGTTTTCACGCTGTGCCTTTCACGTTCATTGCTGGTTTTCATCTTGCAACTAGCACTTAATCTTGTTCTCATTCCAGCTGAGATGGGATGTAAAAAATGAGATGATTAAAGAAAAAAACCCCAAACAAGTAGAAGAAAAAAAAACAAACCAACCCACAACAAACCAACCCTCAGAGGACTCCAAATGAACAAAACCCTGTTAAGCAATAAAACCCTGTTAAGCAATGACTCACAAGTGCCTGGACAGGTTTGCCTGGCTGCAGAGTGGATTTAGCTGTTCTGTTCATCAATTCTCTTACCTGAGAAGTTGGATTTGTCCCCAGGCATCTACAATACTGCAATATTTTAACAAATGTACTCCATTCTGCTGTTCAGCTCTGAGTCAACACATCAGCTATAAGCAAAAAGCAGTGCTAAGGTTAGACATCCACATAAATCACGGCAGCTCTGATGCTGAGCCGGCCTATAAATATTAGGGGTTTGACATCAGTTTACATCAGCAGAGTAACTTAATTAATTCAATTTCTGTGGGATCATGCAAGCTGCTGTTCATTAGCATTCACCTACCTGATGTCAGCGGTGAGGAATCAGAGTCAGAACCCTCAGTGTCTCAAGGTGCCACTGGGTGCTGTGCCGTGGGCACGTGGTCCACGGGAGCTGCACATCTCAAGCTCCAGCTGGTCCCCGAGCTGGCTCTACATGTATGTCAGTGCCATTAATTACTGCTAATTTCATTAAGTTGTCCTGTGCCTCTTGCATCCTAATTACAAAGTAAGTCTCAGAAAAGGTGATTAATGAGGTTGAATGTTTTTCAGTGGCTATTTGTATTGCTGCAGCAGCTGGAAAGTGTCATTCACTGAGACCTTTGGGTATTGCATGTGAGCAAGGTGAGATACCCAGCTTGTGGGTGTCTCACCTTGGTAAGGAATTTAGGAGCCAGGATGCTGAATTAACCATAGTGATTGCAAAATAGGTCTAAAAGAAGTCTGGAAAGTGTCTGCTTGTAGGTTGGGATGTCTTATCCATTACACACAGTGCTCCATGCATTAGATCTATCTTGGCAAATACAGGGTCCCCTCGCATGTAAAAGGTGATTGAGGACATTGTCCCAGCTCTGTTCCTGCTCAGGGTCCAGGGGACCTCTCCTTCAGCTCACCACATTATCCTGTCTTGAGTGACTGAGCCTGAATCCAGATATTTGTCCTTGTTCCACCTCTGTTGATCCTTTCTCCCATGCCAGCACAACCATGGTGGAGTTGTCCATCTGTCCTGTCCCCATAGGGACCCATCATCAGAGAAGCCTGGCTGAGCCCCAAATTGGTGTTGGACCTACCCCTTCAGGCAACCCGAGTGTGTTCTCAGCTGTTGGAGAAGGGGCAGTTTGGGGAGGCAGCAACAGGGCGGATAGCACTGAAGATACTCTCTGAGGACAGAGAGATATCCCGGTTAGTGCCAAATAACCAATATCACCTTCGGCCAGTTCAAGTCTTGTTTTCCACAAAGACAGGAAATAACATAAGCATGTTCAACAGAAACATGGTTGAGTGCTTGGGTAAGAGCCAAGCCAAAGTCATTTGGGCTCCTTGAGGTACCTTCACAGCAAAGATGAATCACCCATTGACCCATAGAGGAGACAGAACCACCACAGCTCCATTAGTGACTCCATTATCTCCTCCATCTCTATGCACTTAGCAACAAAGATCTAGGCTGGATAGCCAGCTCCTATGCCAACTGGCAGCAACTGTCTCTGTACAGCACCACAAAGAGCCAGATCTCTGATTAGAGCCACTGGGATTTAAGTGTTGCAAATCTAGAGCTTCACTTTTAGCCCTTTAGCAGAGTGAATAAAGGAAAAATAAGGTGGAAATTGGGAGGTGGGGGGAAGAGAGAAATTAATAAAGCTGCAAGTAAATTAGCAGTCTTGAAAGGGAATTGTCAAGCTCAAAATTGAATTTTCTGGTTGGGAGGAGGGCTTTGACAGAACCACAATGTTTTTATCTCTAGGGAAATTTCAAAGTATTACTCAGTTCTAGGCCAGCTGCAAGCTCATTATGCAAAGCTGGATTTCACCCAGCCCAGAATTCTAGCAATGCTTGTCTGAGGAGTTAGGATGTGCCTTTGTGTGCAGCACCACTGAGGGGAGGTGGCACTGCTTCTCCCAGCCATTTACACCACTGGCTCTGAGGTTTCCTGCCCTGTGGCTTGGCCCCCGAATAGTTAATTCAAGGTTGTCCCTGCAGAGACACAGCTTTGAGAGAAATGAGCAGGAGAAAACAGGGTCTCTGAGGACCTGGGAAAGCAGCCAGAAGTGAAGAAAATACCTGACGGTCACTACCAAACCATGGTGAGACTTGCTGGATTAATGCCTAATGGTCCATGATTTCTGCCTGGACAGGTTCTGCCCTGCAGTGATTATCCTCCTCTCTCACTGAAAGAAACAGAAAAAGGGTGAAGCTGAGGCAGGGCAAACTGCACACTCTGGGCTAAATGCACACTCACCTGACTCCTGCCTTTTCGTCTCCCACCTATGTCACACACTTGAATTCCCTTCTAACTGGTGTGTCCTTTGGAAGACCTTGGAGGTGAGATGTTCCTACACTATTTGCAGCCAACGCCACACCTCTGAGGAAGGTCCAGTGCTCAAAGGGCTCCAGCACAAGGCAGAATGATTGGGGAACCCTACTGACATGTAGGCTCAGCCGGTCGTAGTTGCAGGCAGGCAGCTTCCCCATCAGTGCAGGATACACAAATCCTGCTGTTCTACTTGCACATCACTGGCCAAGACATACAATCACCCTTCTACTGAATAGCATCAAGATGAACCACCCAGCCCTGTGCAACACAAAAGCCAAGAAACACCTGGGAAAAGTTGTATTTAAAACAAAATTCTTTAATAATTTGTACTATAAAGACACAAATTAGTGCTTGACTGCAGCATGAATAACAAACAAAATACATTAAATATTTCAAAGCTATTGTGCTTTGCAAAACAAGATATGCTGATACATATAAGCCTAATGTTAGTTACCAGCTGGTTTGGTATGAAGAGTCAGTTCAGTGTATCAAAATTGTCAATAAGCATTGCTCAACACAGCTGTGTTTTACAAGTCAACTGCTACTCATCTGTCACAGTGTTGTTATCTATCTGCAACAATATACTGAATTTCAGGAAGAAAAACCACATGTTAGAACTAATAGTGTCAACGTTAGAAAGTTTGGTCACATAATGCATGGGGGATTTCATGTCCACTACAGGTGGACAGATGTTATTTGATCAGACAGTGACATCACTAGTGCATTAAGCTGAGATCAACAGTCAGCATGAAACAGTCAATGTCAATTTGGAAAATCAAGAAAAAAATGAGTTCTTGTTCAGTCTAAGTAGTGACTGTAAGTAAGCTTATGGTGATTGAAACTCTCTTCCAAAATCCAGGGAGCAATATTATACACAACCAAAGTTCTTCCACAGCGACTGACCAAGGCTCTAATGTAGAAAACATTTTGGCACATAATTTGCTATGAGCATATGTGAAAGTCCATTCTACTCAACATGGTCTTTGGAGAAACATATATATGTTCCAGAGCTTTGGGGAAAGAATGATGAATCTGAGATTGTGCTTACAGTTATTCCTGTGGACAAATAAGCAAAAGACCCCTTACCTTTGCATTTTTAAAAATCCTGACAATCTGCTCTTAAACATCAGGCAGATTCAATTTGTGTGAAATATGTGCAAAAAAAAAATTGCAGGCACTGGTTTAGGGTCTTGCATTAACTGGACTCTGAGCTTGATTCTTCTTAAACCTACAATTACACACCTAATCAAACCTAAACACTTTCAACAAGTAATATAGGAGACTTCTAATGTAAAGTAAGAGGTCCAAGCATCAAAACTGCCCCCATTGTACATATGAATCCCCATATCCCCAACCTTGTTTGAAGCATCTGCCTGGGAGCTCCAGTAATGGGGTTCTGCATAAAGTGCTTGCTCAACTGCTGCGTCCTCACACTGCCTGTCATTGAACTACACAACCCAAAATAAACACCAGCTGTAAGGCTAAATCCCTCAAACAGCTCTTAAAGCCTGGAAAGATGCAACAGCATCAGGGATGTGGGGTAGTCAGGCTCACATTTGAGCCAAACAGAGGCAGCCATATACTGGATAACTAACTGGAAAACCACTAAAAATAGCACTGTGATTCCTGTAGAAGGAGAATTTTTAACAAAAACTGACCCCACCTACCAAAGACTTGGTGTTACAGAACCCAGTGGAAAACAGAGCCCCAGCTCTCAGAAAAGCCTTGAGACAGAGAGATCAGGCACTTGGCAGCTGTAGGCAGTTGTGCGTGAGAAACTGAGCAAAGAAACCTAAAACAAATCTTAATAGTTATACAGGACATTCTCTATAGATTACAGACTCTGAAACAAAGCTGGCAGAGGACATTCCAGATGGATAAGAAATGTATTCATTCATGTATGAAACAATCCGTGTCACGTTCCATCCTCATAAAACAGCCGCTAAGTAATCTACAATGAGCTGAATGTAACAGAGACCACATCACTCCTATGGTGAAGAGTGTAGAGTCAACACAGAAAGTTAAATGTATAAATAGCAAAACATTCAAATAGCTAAAGTGCAGATACCAGGAGGGCTGACGTAATACTATGGGATTCTGTGCTTAATCTTTGTTATTCTCTTTTTATGTAAGATTTCTTAATCTCCTTCTGGCTTTGCTCTGCTCGTGGGTAATAAAGACTCCATCATTTATCCGTCTTCATGATAAAGTCTCACAGTCAAACAGCACTTCACAGTTAAAGTGCAAATGGGGTTTAAAGAAAACCAAAAGTTTTACCTGAATATGTTAAAATATGGGGAGCACAATTCCACCAAAACAAAGGTGTGTTCCTGAATTCTGATGTCTACTAAAGAAAATAGCAGTGCTGCTTTGTTACAGCTCATCTTTGTCTGAGAAGTGTTGTATTGAATTTTTTCACCACCTGCTATTGAATGTCATAATATATCCACAGAGAGAATCAGGTTTAAAAAAAAAAAAAAGGTATTACTGAAATTTTTGAATGCAGATTAAACAAGGTGGTAGCGATTGTGAGATACACCGATGGTATTGGGAGGATTTGCTGTTGCCAAGAGTTTCACATGGAAGAGTTTGCTGAAAAAGACATTCAGGTGCTCAAAACCGAATGCTGGGAGCAAATCCACTACAGTCAAAAGAATCAACTGCATTTCAAACCTTACAATTTAGCTTCAGCCAAACAAGACAGCCCCAGGGATAAACATAGCACAAAATTGGATTAGAAGATAATTAAAACTAATTATAAAGCACTATTTTCCATCGCATTCCTCTTAAAACACTTCGCTACACCTGTCTGAAGTCCTCCTACTTGAATCTCTTTCTAAAGCAGACAGACTTACACACAGATGAACAGCAGACTGAGCACAAGCTGTAAGTGACAGACACCAAACAAGTCAGGATGTTTACAGGGAGTGAACAGAGTCAGTCACAAATCAATATAATACTGTTGCCACTCTCAGGGGCTGCATGGTGTAAGTCAGGCTGCTCTAATATCCACACATTCAGGCAAATGTAATTAAGGGCACAGGTATTGTACAATACATGACAGAGGTAGATTGGCCAGTGATAGACTGCATATTCCAACTCTGACTATGGGGTAGGCTTCTAAACACTCATGAGCAGCACATCATCCCTGTGCTAACACAAAAAGCATTAAGATGAAGTCCGGAGATGACTAATACTGCTAGCCAACAACACTGCCCTCAGAATATGGGTGAGATTCCTCCTCATGTCTTCTCTTCAGTTCTGGATAACGCATGTCTTGAGCTGTATCCAAAAAATCTAGATTCCCAGAATAAAGTATAGTTTTGATCTGTACTGCAAGAATAATTTTGAGGTTTTCCTCTTATTTCCAAGAAAGAATTTTTCAGCTCACGTTCTGCAGAACTACTTGTTGCTCACCTGTGTCAAACTGTAGTTTGTAAAATATGGCAGATTTCCTGGTTCTTTGTAGATGTTAAAGAATAGAAGAGTTCATTGCTATCAAGTCCATCCAACACATTCTGAAAGATTCATATTAAATTACATGTTACTTCTCTTTAACGCAGTTGCTGTTTGAATCCTACTCAAAAAATAGTATCAAATGTGACCTTATAAGATGTAGTGCAAGAAAAGTTTGGGATATGCTGCTCTAAGGTCTGTAGAAAAAAAAAAAGATCAGCATTGTCATACAAGTGATATAAATAAAAAGCAATTTAACAGACATTTAACACATTACAGGAGTAAGGATGTACGTCTTTCCAGGCACTAGAAAAGGCAGTCTGAACTTCAGTAACATGTAGTTAAAACTGGCTTGTCATTTTCAATATCACTCACAAGATCAGTAAGGCAGTCAAACCAAAGCACCCATGATTTTAGATTATTTATGCTTAGAAGGATACACAGGTAAATTACATTCTTCAAGATCTAATATAACCTGTTGAAAGAAAGGTTGCTGGCAGAGTGGTAAGAGGTGTGCATGTTTTTGGTCATTTGGAATGAAGGAAAAAGCCAAATTGCATGATTTTTTAAAGATAAAAACATCAATGACAAATGATACATGAATGAAAAACTATCAGCAGCATAAAATTAAAATAAGAGCTTTTCCAACTTTTTTTTTTCTAAATCCTGACAATTCAAATCAACACAGTCTGAAAAAAAACTCCATCATACACTTCCTAGTTGCAAATGTGCTGGAGAATCAACAAATTCTTTAAAATATACCATTGTAGAGATATCTGAACAATAAGAAAGTAGCTTTTTGGGATGCTCTGGTTCTTGCAATTACAGGGAAAGTAAACAGAGCCCTAAGATCCTTCAGTAACAAAACTAAGGCCACTAAAATAAAGGTTTTGTTAATTTTCATAAAAATAATATCAGTGCCTAGCAGATGTCACAAGTGACTGTTGATATGTCTTTTTGCTGCATTGCTCCTCTTATGGGATTCTTTTCCTAACTAACAAAAACATGCAAACATACTAAATAAGAAAATGGGATACAGTGTGCAGAAGAATGCTTGAGAGAGCCTGGAGGTGAACAGGCAGGCACTTATTTTCAAGCTACATTTTTAAAACAGTTCTCAAATCTCTTTACAAAAAATATGCCTTCTGGATAATTAAAGACACTTGATCCACAACAGCATTTTCCTACCTCTATGCTAATTATTCTATTTTTTTTCAGTCTGAAAAGCACTCAAATTTCCCAACACAGATGCTGACCTTGACTATGGAACTGGAGCCTACTGACACCAAATCTGCTCTAAAATTAACCCTCAGGTGCCTTTATAGTGGTTTACAAGTTGAAATGCACTGCTATCAGCATGTCAGTGAGTGCTCACTGAACTCACTCAAGGTTAAGTATCTTTTCCCAGCCCCAAGTCTGGGACTATTTGATCCCAAGAGTCCAGGGTCAGTCACATAACAAAAGCCATATTTTTATCTGGAGAGTCACATCAGTAGGAGTGTTACTGATGGATATGAAAGATGCAGATAAACTGCAAACAGAGAAAAAGACAGTAAAGGAAGGAGACCATTTCAGCCACGCTGATTGTACAACAGTCAGGACTTTGAGATCTGGGAGACAGCTTTACAGCTGCATTATCGTGCCTTGCTGCTGTGGGCACACTTCAAACCAATATAGAATGGGATTTCCCATCAGTCCGAGCATTTCCCTTTTTTAAATCCCTCAGAGCATCAAAAGCAGACAAAAATTGCATAGCACGGCAGCAAGTAGGCACAGAGACAGACTATGTTAGTTGCCCCAAAACCAAGACAATCAAAACCACAGCCTTCATATGAGGTATATTTTGAAAAACTGTGTTAGTTTAATGTTTCCTTTACATTGACTTCTTAACTTTCACCAGCTGGGTAAATGAAAACTGCAGAAAGCAGAGGGTTTGTCCCCCCCATTAATCCCTAAAGTTTGGTTTTAGAAAGGTGGTCAACTTTCCACAGAGTAACCATGTGACAGACAGATTAAGAGCAAGCCAAGTGCTGCCACTTATATTTGGGGTATCCTCAACCTCAATCTTGTTCTTTACTCCTTCTTCAACATTTCTGAATAAGAAGATGGTTCTGAAAGTCAGACCAATATTTAAGACTTGTAAAATACAGGGAAGATGAATTCAGAGCTGAACTAGCACGCCTCTAAGGTGTTTGTCAATCTGTATGAATGGAAAATGGGAAGTAAAAAGCAGGGATAGAAAAGGAGGTATGTAAGTAATAATTATAAAAAAATAAAAAAGAGTGTTTCTTATGTTTCTACAGTCACTCTACAGTTTCCTGATGAATCACTGGTCAAACAAATCAGGAATTCAGTTTCCAGACACAAAAAAGAATCCCTATAAGGCTTCACCATTTCAGTGTCTTCAGCTGGTCACACCCTGGAACATCCTCCATGATGAACCTCTCAGTCAGACTAAAGAGAAAATAGAAGCTTGGTACAAAATGAACTAAATGGCACAGGTATCACAACCATTTTGCTTAAAATATAAATTGTAACGGAGGCTGTGGAAAAGCAAGATAGAATAAAGCCCTAAATCAACCATTACATACTTCATTAATTGTATAAAAGTGCAAGATTAAAGTAGTTCAGGTTAAGCATTCAGTTCACTATAGGCCACAAATGCTTAGCTTGGTCATCAATGGCCTAGCTTTGTCATTCAGTTACTAATATTAGTTTAAACCACAGAAAGAACAAAAACTGAATGAAAAAAAGTATGCAATCCACTTCGAAAATGGTTAGATTTCTGTGACCAGCACGAAATATTACTTCAATATCATCAGCTATACAATATATACATAAAAATATTGTGTCTTAATCTTTGTTTTAACAACTTAGAATAAAGCTGTACTAAACTCTATTTCCCTAGTGTGCCAACTCTTTGCTCTGTTCCGGCCGACTGGCCCAGTAATACAGAGAAGTCCTTTTATAGCAATGGTACTTGGATTGATCCACAATTTTGACACTTCAGCCATAGTAACTGTTGAAATGCTTTATTCAGCCAGGCTAGGTGATCTCATGCGACTGTCCAGGGCTCAGTCAAAGCTTCTTGGGTGGCTCCACAAGAAGAACAGGCCATATTCCAAAAACAAACTGTTAAAAGAAAAATAGGAAGAGGGGAAAGATTCCTTGGAATATTATGTTTCTTGGATCAGAAAGCAAACACTATTAAACTTAATGTAATGAAAAGGACAAAGGGGTAATGGCTCCAAAATGAAAGACTGTAGATTCAGATTTGATATTAGGAAGAAATTCTTCCCTGTGAGGGTAGTGAGGCAATGAAACAGGTTGCCCAGAGAAGTTGTGGATGCTCCATCCCTGGAAGTGTTCATGGCCAGGACAGAGCTCTGAGTAACCTGGTGTAGTGGAAGGTGTCCCTGCCCATGGCAGAGAGGGTGAAACTAGATGATCATTAAGGTGCCTTTCAATACAAACCATTCTGTGATTCTCTGAAAATTTCAACCGCATTTCCTGGGATGTAAGTAGAAGTCAAAAACACTACCCTAACAGCATAATTACTGATCCCCAACACAAGTTCAAAGCACAAGATATCCAAATGCACATTAATGAACACAACTGCTTACCTTCACCTTTGGCCTGTGTTTCAGGAAAAGTGTCCTTGTGTATAAACTGAGGAGAAGGAAAAAAGCATGCTTAAAATTTCATGTATAAGACAGCATATAAAATAATGATGTACTAATCCCAGTTTTATTTTCCAACTAGAAAGGAATGGTTTCTGTAATTGCAGGGCTACCCACTCTGCCTAGATTTATTCAAAACAGGAGACATTAACTTACAGTAAATCCCTCTGTACTAGACTCTGATCAGCAAATTAATTTACCCTATCACCTATGTGGGGAGAAAGAAAGAAACCCAGAGGGGTAAAAAAAAAATTAAACGAACTAGAGTCGGTCATTTTAGAAGGATGAAATATAGCAGATGTAGAAGAGGGGAAAAGAGCATAGCTTGATTCTTTCTCTCGCTTTTGTTCTTAGACACTTTCTCCTCTTAGCAGATCTTTTCCTGTGTATGATCTCACTTTTTTAAAGAGGACATAGATGATGCCACCGTGTGGCTAAGAAAATATTCAGGAAACTACTTCAGAGAAAGCTTACAGTCCATTGGGGTAAGACAGAAAAATCAGGCATCTGCACATTCCCCAAGGGATAGAGGATACAACCCCAAATTATTTATGTGCTGCATGTTGGAAAAAACCTTGCCTATGCTTGATTCCTGTACAGAATTTTCTTAAAAATATTATCTTTAGGGTAGCAGACAACCTGTCAGCCAAAATGGAGTAACTGTTTTCAATATACCTTGACATATTTTTTTAATATATATATATATAAAGGTACATATATATATATACATCTACATATGTATAGATACATAAATACTTGTATATATGTGTGCATATATGTATACACGCGTAAATATAAAACAAAAGCTAACAGATCAGCTGTTGGAACCGTACTTATTTTCCTTGCATTTTCCTTTTACCAGGTATTTTAACATCTGACCAAAAAGAAGAATACCATGCTAGATGTAGGAAAATTGATATGTAATCAGGTTTCCTGAACTACATAGACTGTATCTGTAAAACAGACATCCTCTTAAGTTATGGCTAAGTGGTAAAATATTATTTCATTATATGATGAACAAACTGCAGAAATTCTTCACAGACTTTAGCTTAAATTCCGGTCCCTGATTCCACTAGATGGTGGCATAGAGCAAAAACGAGACAAACATCTTCTGGCTCCAGATTTGCTAACTTACATTCTTGTTTAAATCTCCTCCTAAAACTAATATCCTGCCCTTCTGGGAACAGCTTTACTACAACTACTTCAGCCATCACCCTTCTGCACTACTGCATGATGCCTGCTAGTTTTTAGGAATGACAGTGCCTATCAAAAAGATTAGTTGTGCTCTGAAATTTAAACATGTTAAAGTACTTTAATACCTGTCTGTTCTTGAGCAGCAATCCTAATGGCTTACATTCTGAAATTAATATAATGTCAAATAGTTTTCCAGTTTAACTGCCAAAGGGTTCTCGTTTCTGAATTACATTTTCTTGAAGAACCATGACTATTTAAAGACAAGTGATTACATTTTGAAGAACATAAAATAATTGTAGAGAGCTTTTAGATCAGTTGCAAAGAGGAAAGGAAACCTTGCATTGGTGTAATAAGCCATTTTCCTGCACTTCTGGATGATACGACATTCTGAAGTACATCTGAACCTGGGAAAACTCCTAAGATCTCATTATGGACATCCAGTTTAGAAAACATTTCCTACCTTAGCAGGATGTGAAGGTAAGAACCCAGGCCTGTGAGAATATGCCACCATGCATGAAACTGTGTCACAGCTCCCACCACAGGAGGCATCTTCTCTCGTAGTGCTCTGAAAGAAAGAAGCTCCACGCAATAGGAATTTTTTTCCAAGCTAAGCAATCTCAAATCACAATATTTGACTGTCAGATCACACATTATTGTTTCGATATCTTAGGCGTGTGCTTGATGGTTAAGGTTTCACATGATCAGGCTTTCAGCAGATGAGGAGCAGCAGTCATACCTTATACTGCCAGTACAGAAAGATATCGGCATACTGACTTTCTTACACATTTTAAAAAAGTACACACTTCCTCATACAATGAGTGATCAGATATGTCTGGACTCTGATTTCAGGGGATATATTTACAGCATCCCACAGGCCCAAATGAATTCTACCATCCTCCTCACCAAAACTCTGTGAACTCTGTCCACAGGATGAAACACTGAGTTTAAGGTCCAAGAGAGGAAATGGGATCTATCAAATATCAGCACTTTACATGTGGTAATCACACCACCTATTCTCCCGGTCCATGGGACCTTAACTTGCCTTTCTCTGTTGGACTCTAAATCAGGGACAAAATGGGTGTTTAGCGAGGAAACAATGAAAGTAGAGGGTCTGAAATACTCTGCCAAGATGCTTTGTATTTTGCAGTTATGGGATGTGAGCTGCTTAGCTACTTGGAAAGGGGCTAAGGGATGGAGGTAGAGAAATAAAGGGGAGGAGTTACATTGCTCTGATTTCTCCTACTCACTAAGCTTCTGCAGATATTGCCTATTTTGGTTGATGGTGGAGCAAATGTTTGCACCTGCTTGTCTTTTTTCACTTTTATTTCACATTCAGTCAAAACAAAAAAGGGAAAACAATTGTATATGTTAAGGAAGAAAAATGTGTAGCTTCTTACTTACTGCTTGATGTTATAGTACTTAGTCCCCCTGACTAAATCCTGAGCTATTGCTTAGTTTTCAGAGCTGCTCAGTCACAAATATTAGCGCAGAGCTTCAATTCAACCAGCCCAGCAATGACACAGTGGAACACACTTGATGTGCTGTCAGCCTGGCACAACCTCTGAGCCTTTGGATGGCAGGAAATTTCAAAGCCCATATTCAAAAGTGCATGGTTCCAGCCAGGGAAACTGAGTGCTACAGATTTTGTTATTTTGATTAAAAAAAAAAAAATTAAAATAAACTGCAGATTTAATGAAATATGGAAAAATAAAACCCGAACCAAAACCCAATTTTGAACTTGAAAACCAAACAGAGCAGGTAGGTGGATGATTCACAAGTTAGAGCTTTAGAGACCAAAAGATTTCAAGGCATTGAAATGCATTTTCTCCAAAGGTTCAAATTATAATGCCACTGATAGAAATCCAAGGCTCTGCAGATGTCTGATTAAACCTAGTAAACAAGCATTTTTTTGTTTTCAGCACCATAACCAAACAAGTATTACAGGAAGTATACTAGCATTTTTCCCTTTACAAAATGAGGATGGAGAAAAGTGCCTCAGCAGCTGGAGTAATTTTTGGGCCTAGGAACCAGCTCAAAAGACCTATGGACCCACAGCAGCTCAGGAAGCTTGGTGAGTCGGGGGTTACAATCTCGCCAATGAGGTGAGGCAGCTGCAAAAATCAACCCTGATGCCAATATTTGCAAAGTAACTGCATACCCTACCACTTGTGTTGGCAAATAACTTTTCTATCCCATGTGTATCAAGTCCTTCTAGGGATGAGCACCATATATTATATTAATTTTTTTTTTTAAAAAGTTTCAAGAATTCTCTGTTGGAGTTAACTTTCAGTTGGCCTAACCTAGTGCAGGAACTACAGAGCCAAAAGGGACAGATGGAAAACTCAGACTCCTTTACAGCACACTATTATTTGGCCCTGACAAAGCAACCTACTGGGATAATTCTGTACACCACAGATTCAGTGGCATAACAGTGTTTCAAATTGCCAAAAGTGTATTTTTCAGGATGCTGGAATCAACCTTTTCATCTCCTCCAGTTTCTGGCGGAACACACGTATCACAACTGGGTGTTGTCTACTGGTAACATATATATTGTAACAGGTATTTCTTTTATGTTTATTGGTAACATATATATTGAAATTGGTATTTCTGTAATGTGCAGAACTACTGGTTTTGATATTTTGCTGGAAAATGGCAAGAGCAGAAATAAAAAAAAAACACAAAACCAAAACAACAAACCAGCAAGATAAAAACATGTTCAGACGAAATTAAGTGTAAATAGCAGGCTTTAATAAGCTAGAGATTCTCCAAATTACTTCAGTGACATAACTTCTCTCAATTTAATTTCAAGTTAGAGATATATATAAAAAATAAATCTATTAATGGATAAAAAACATTAAACTAAAAAAATCTGTTAAGTGCTGAATCTAGTTATGAGTAAACTGGATAAAACCCTCATGGATGTTTTGTAGGTAGCATACCATATGTAACATGAGATGGACTTGAATATACACCACAGAAACAATCAAATCTTTATACTAAAAGACTATTTAGAGTTATCCAGACAAAGTGAAAAAAACTCACCTCAATTTATCACAGAAAATGTTGTCCACATTCCAGAGAAAAAATCCCATTAAAAATACAGTTAAAGACGTATAGCCTAGACCTCTAAGCCATGGGTATACCCTAGAGAGAGAGAAATAACGCAAAGTTTAGTTCAGAATGCTTTAAAGGCAGTGTGTAACATACACAAATACTATTACATATTAAAAAAATGCTTTATCAATTTGGCTTTTTCCCCAAAAGAAAAAATATTAACTTCAAATTTCATCTATTTAAATATTGTATTTACTTCTCCTCTCTCCTGACTTCACATTCTCTGAGACAGTTCTTTTAAATGCTTCACTTCTATATATCTAATTGTTTCCCTAAATACTGCATCTCCTAATGAAACAAGGAAGTGAGAAAACTGACGTTGGCTAAAAGGCACTAATTCTTCAGTCCCACATATAATCTTTCATTTAAAAAAAACCAAAACAAGAAACCATGTTACAAATTAGGATTGTCTCAAAAGAAGAGGCTCTTTTCGAATAGATATCCCTATACTAGGGAACTTGCTTAAATACAGTGTTTCAAAATGACTTTCGTGAACACAGACCACCATGACCAACAACTAACCAAATGAATGGTATTAGAAAACAGTAACCTTATGTGTATTTTAGACTTAAGTGCTGCTGGAGATAGAAAAATATCAATTTAATTTTGGGAGAAAAAAAATCCTGTTTAAGATACGGGAAACACACTGAAGAATCAGATGCAAGGAAGTGCATCATTAATTAACTTAGTCTCCCTATCTACATTCAGGTTGGACCGTGGAATCATAAACTTGCTACATGGAAGGCTCCTTTCCCACTAATAAGACAAGTCCAAAAGCAAAGCCAAATCCAACCCTAAAAGGCTGCCATGAAATACTGTTCAAGTTATTTTTAAGTGTTATGAATGCACCGTTGAAATTCTGGGTTAAAATGCATTCCTGAGCTGCTTTTCCCTCCATTGTGTGTGCTACACACAGCACATATTTCAGAGCTGTGAGCACTGGGAACAAAAAAGTGCAAAACATAACAGGTAGAGCTTCTTCCACAGGGCAAGCTAACCAGATACAAGCTGTATATGTTAACAAATACACTGCTAATATAAACTATCAAAACTATTACTTGTTTATCTAATAAATGTGTGGAGCATCATGCAGTACATGGCAGAAACTACATTGTAATATTCCCAACTCAGTGCTCCAGGGACATAAGCAAGACCAAGACATTAAGGAGCACTA
>NW_020897702.1:22488054-22562506 GCF_003984885.1 Neopelma chrysocephalum
TTCAGGAGCAGTCCCCAAATACACAAGAACACCAACAATTCACACGGCATAGACAGAAACGGACACCCAACTGAGTTCCTGAGAGCTAAAAGTATGTGTTTACTACAATACTCATTCAATTCTATCTTCTTCCCTTTTACCTACCAAATCTGTGCTCTGATGATTCTAATGCTTCTCATGTCTCCTAACACTTCTAATACCTTTTGTTTGTTAGAGTTTTTATTTCAATTTCCATAACATATACCTAACTTTACCCAGCCAAAACTGTAAGAAAAACTATCATTTTACATCTTTTACATTTGAATTTTAAATACTAGAGTAGGAAAGAAGAAGAATGGAAATTACTAAGTGATGGTTCTGCTCTGCAGTGTTACTCTTACCACTCTCCAGGTATCATCATTATTTTGAACACTAGCAATAGATTTCGCATTACCCAACAATATGAAGACAAAAACTCCATTCCCCTTGAAGTCCCAGGCTAACAGCTGAAGCCACCAGCAGGACACTTGGCAGTGAACACTGATTGTAAATGAAGAAATCTCAGTTTAGCTTATTGTTATCCCAGTGGCTTCAAAAAGTGTAAGGTGATGAGCCATTCCCTATGAACCAAGCAGAGCCCATGAGCTAGCATTACGTACCTAGTTAAAGAAATTCTGCCGCTGCCAATTTCTTACGTTAAGCCCACCAAAAAAAAGATGCAAATATCATGTTATAATGTTGAATTAAATGGTTACTTACCATAATACTATATAAACAGATCGTAGAACTATAATAGAAACTAGCGTTCCATACATGACCTGGGGAAAAAGAAAAAAAAAAAGAGATAAAATTCAGCAGTTGGATTCAAGAGACCTTATAAAACACTACAGGAGTAAAAAAATTTTGAAGCCTCTATTGTTTTTTTGATTTCTTAGTCTCAAGAAAACAGCATTCCTTCTAACTTCCTCTCAAGAAAACCTTCCATTAAAGTTTCAAATAAAAGTATGATTCTAAACCACGGCCTTTATGCAATAACAGGAAAAGTTAGTTGTGTAAAACCAGTTTCACTGTTTTGAATCAGAAAGCAAACACTAGATGGCACTCGTAAACCATCCTGAAATCAAAAATGGTAACTAAGTCCTATCATCTCTTCTTTGTCTCTGCATTTTAGCTCAGGATCCTGTAAGCATCAGCTAAAATCACTTTTGAAAGCTGTACTTCTTTCACTGATATCTAATAATATTTTTTCCCGAAAGCAAACACCTGAATAGACTTTGCAGTATGCCCACACTGAACATCAATATGGAAGCAACTTTCCAGGAAGCATTTCAAACAACTATTACAGATTGTTGGGATTCAATCCAATTATATAGTGGCAAGGCTGTATGCTCTGAAGATCCATGAGGAAAATCTGGCTCACTGCAGGCTTGATGAACCTGAATGCAATTGCCTGACATATATAAAAAGTCAAAGTAATCATTTATTTTCTGCCTCGTGATCTTTAAATCACTGGTTTTTATTCACAAACTTAGGATCCATGTAACACCATCTCCAAGATGTAAAGACTAAAGGAAAGGAAAAATGTGGTCAGTCATGCCTAAGAATTGATGCAGAAGCCAGTGCAGCAGGCAAGATTTTTAGACACTAATGACATTCAATTACTCTCTATACTTTTTATTCTGAACACTGGTTTCCTCCTGCCAAAAGGCAGTTTGTTCCAAGCAGCTGTGCCTTGCTCTTTGCCTCTCTCCAGTGGCCCACAAGCCCCTCGCTATTTTTTTTCTTACTTGTTCACTGACTTAACCTTTCCCATTTTGCTCCTAGTTAACTCCTATCTAATGCTGCACGAAAGACAAAAATGACAAAGCTTTGCTGTCTATTTTGAAAAGCCACTAAACCTCACAGAAATGTGTCTACAAACCAGTGTCCTTACCATGTTCTACTGACCTCCTGACACCCTTTCTTCTTTTAGACTATGTTGCCTTCGAGACAAGGACTGGCTCTTACTCTGCTGTAACTGGGGCAGTCAGATACTACTATCCTGTAAGCACATGCACGCGTCTAGTCATCTGACATAAATAGGTAGCTGTAATACTGCAAAGTGAAACCTGCCTTTCAGAAGTCTATAAAGGCAAATTTGCCAGCTCCTTTTAGCTTTAAGGATGAGGTTAGTAGTACACACCATATGTGCATATCTAACGAACAAGACAGACAACAGAGCCCTTAAGTTTGACAACAGGTAAAAGTAAGCTCCAACATTGACTATTCAAAGTTATTCAGCACAGCAGCTCTTCATATGCATTCAGAGTGAGACTGAAGAACTTCGGTAAATAAATTACTATTACTGTGTGTTCTGCTCTGTAGGCTAATTGGTTCTGGCTCGTACTTTATACAAAACTGTTAATTCCAGTCCCCTTGTTGGGGTATGGCACATAAATCAAGAAATAAAGAAAACCCACAAAACCTGCTAGACACAGCCCAAGTATCAAGTGCCTATCAGTCCCAAGATAAAGGTAGAAAGGAGAGTGCTCAGGTGACCCAGGTGCTGCATGCTGGTACAATTCTTCATTGATGACATTTGGCCTAAAAAGACCCCACCATATAACAAATACAGACTAAATGTAAAACTTTAACAACATTTACTTTACCAGCCTCATGTAAAACAGACTGTTTCTTTTTTTTCTAATCAAATCCAGTAATTTATCCTAAGAGAGGGATGGCACATAGGAAGATGGTAGTCATAGAAAGGCTCCTCTAGAATCCAGATTACAGTTTGATGCCCTTTCTTTGCTGATCTCCTCCTTCTTAAAATTTTCATTGCTAAAATGCTCCTCTGCAGCAGAGATATGGGAAAAATCTATCCATGAAGAGAAATTTCTGTCATACACATTAGGGGTGTGACCCCCCCCCTTATGCTTGTACCCAAATTGCTCTTGGATTCATTGTACAAGGAGTTAAACAGTGTCAGACTATGCCCAGAGAAACAGATCTTACAAGCAGCCCAAAGTCCAGGTAAAATGCTATTTTTTTAGCAGCTGCTAAAAGTGGGAAAGAGCAAAAGCTAAGAAAAGCTTTCTCTGTAGAGCTTCCGGCTTGATATTTCCTATGAACTGCTTAATGGCTTGCAGAAGAGGACAGTCTTAATGGAGGGAGGAAGGAAAAAAAATAAAAAGAGCCTTGCAGTGACTGACGAAAAATATGTCCACAGCTGACAGTTCAATTTCTTGTCTTTTCTGCTCCCCCACCCAACCAGGTTGTTAGCAGTAAAACACATTTGTGTTTAAAAGCCTGTGAAAGACTGGAACAACAAACTGTTCTGCTCTGCATGCTCCAATCCTTCATGTTGAAGGTGAGCACTGAGAGGGTGTTGCTGTGATATGCAGAGAGTGTAGCTGCACGTTTTGCTACAGCTCTTTCTTACTAGAGAGCTATACACCAAGCTGCATAATTCAGTTCGTACTCCAGGGAGCAATGCTTACTTTGTCTCCTTTACCAACTATGGATTTAATATTTTCATCGTGGTAAAAATTTGTTAGGTATAATCCATCCACCCAAAGAATGATAAAGTACAATATTAAAAAAAATAAAAATCTACCTTATTCAAGTTAACTCAAATTTTTCCATTCCATTAGTTCCCTTTGTTCTTCTTCTTGAACTAACACATCACTTAAGTGACAGATGAAAACCCAAGCAAATTTTCTGCTCTTTTATCTCACAGTGTCTTTAAACTGTAAGCCAAAGAACATCCTTGCACTGCAATTGAAACAAAAGGAAACAGCAGAATCTCATCACCTTTTGTTATCACTAGACAGTTCCGTCTTTGCTGTTTCAGATGCAAATAAATCTGCACATATTTCAGCTTTGAAGCCCGTATCTTTGCAGTTGGGGAAAAACCCAAAGTCTGGATTTTCCGGAAAAGAAGGCCAAATATGAAGAACATCCTTCCAATGTGCAAATGGGAAGTAGGCACTTCAGGGCTCTATGTCTGGCAGCACCTTTGATGTGGAGGCAGTTAAGCAAATCATATAGATTCACTTATGGAAGTCAGAAGCAAAGTTGGTACTCCACACTGAGAGGGGGGAGCATACAAAACTGGTTCTTCATCTACCCTTCTAGTACAGAAAGCAGAAATAGCCTGCTATTTCCACTTCTCTGTTTCCTCTGCTCCTGGCCTTCTGCCCATCCTTGGTTAATAAATTCGATTTATCAGCCTCAAATACTAGTATACCCATTGGGAACAGCACTGAGAGATTCTAGGTTCTTGGCAACCACTATATATATAATATATATATATAATGGCCCATCTTCGCGAACGAAGATTTGGGGAAAGGTCTTTTTACCTTTCCAGCCTGCGCAATGGATTTTTTAGGTGAGACACAGCCTGCGCTGAACTGAGCCCACCCTTTAATCCTAAGGTTCATCTGCCGGGGCCAAGCAAGCTTGGACAATGGCAGTGAGGTCCTCAGGACGTAGGTTTGTTTAGAGTGTCCTTCTCATAGATGGATGGCCACACAGGGCTAACGACCTCCATCAGGCCAGGAGACCGGGGACTAGAACCCGTGGTCACAGCAGTGAAAGTCCTGCACGCTAACCACTAGGCCACCAGGGGTCTCTTGGCAGCCACTACTTATCTATTAATACACCAACCAGCTATCAAAAAAAAATAGTTGGCCTAAGTACTTGAACTCGGAAACTGTATTTGCAATTTGCAACAAAGAAAACTGACTTCTACATGTTCTTGAATTTCTGGAAAAGAAATTTGAGCAGAGAGAAAAAGAAGGAACATCCCCCCAAGATGATGCTGAAACATCGAGTAACTCAGCACAGTTACATGCTGCCTTGACAGGCCCTGAATGAACTAATTCAGATTCACTTGGTTGGGCCCTGTTCAGATGCATGATCATCATCATGGCCAGGCTTCGCGAACAAAGATTTGGGAAGGGCTCTAGCTACATTTGCTACAAGCACGCTGGTGGCTAAAAAGGACAATACGAGATAGACAAGACCGGTTGCAAAAGGCACAGCAGAAGGACTCCTTAGGTGGTATATTCTGCAAGACACGATTCTTTCTGCGTTGTCTTTTCTCCTCGAGAGTGATCCTGTGTGCGTTCTCGAAGGAAACAGCAGCATTATAGATGGTGTGTCTCCAGACCTCCCGATTGGAGGCCAGAGTAGACCAGTTATGTTGATCAACATGGCCAAGGCTGAGATGTTGTTTCAGGGAGTCCTTGTATCTTCTCTTCAGGGCTCCTCTCTTGCGGCAGCCGGTGGCAAGTTCACCATAAAGCAAGATCTTAGGGAGGCGGTGGTCCTTCATCCTGGAGACGTGTCCTGCCCAACAGAGCTGTGTTCTCAGCAACATGGCCTCGATACTTGTAACTGCTGCTTGTTCTAGAACAGACATATTAGTCACATAATCTGACCAGTGGATGTTTAGGATTGTATGGAGACAGGGTTGATGGAAGCATTCTAAGAGTCGCAGGTCGTGGCGGTAGATGACCCATGATTCGGATCCATATAAAAGAGTCTCTCTCTCTCTTCTACTCTACTACTCAGATACATGAACATGATGGCAAAATGACACAGAAGTCACAAGACACTGCTGTAGAGCTTCTGGGACACTGCCTGTCACAGCAAACCAAGCTTCCCCTTCAATGACTTGCAGAACTGAACCTTCGGAGAGTTAGAATATCCTTCCTCATTCCCTAAGCTACTGCACAGGTAAAAGCACTAGCCAGAATGAAAGATGTACTCGCTTTCTGGAAGACATCCGCAAATGGTCTGTGTAACAGTGAAATATCACTCAAGTCAGTTTTATATGTGGTCTTCAACAGGACAACAACAAAACAGAAAAAGCTCTGTGGTGAAGACATGCCTGAAAAGGTCATTTTTACCAGATGCTTCACAACCTGAACATACAGAAAGTAAGAACACATTCCCTTAAAAGGCACAATATATTTAGCCACAAGCCTACAACTAACTGTTGCCTTAGCAGCCAGAAGGACTCTGGAGAGCTGGAAGACATTGAGTGGGTGCACACAGATTCCCCAGAATGGGGAGTCCTGTAAGTCTGAACAAGTTGTGTCCTGACATAACATATTCTTCACGCAGTTTCAATCTCCCCTATGTACTTCTACAGACATATTTAATTGTGATTTCACTTTCTTCTTTGTACTTGTATATTTAAAACACCCGTAGAGAAAAATGTTACTAATTTTTTTATCAAGGCAAATGAAGTACCTTTTCCTGCTTTAGTCTCTCTCTCTTACTCAGTCACCTTAATTGGTAAATCTAATACTTGTATTTTACTTCTATCAAAAGTAAAAAAATTCACTGTTCATGTTATTGTGCTGTGATCAGTAAATATCCAGGCATTCCCTCTCCTCCTCTGGTAATCTGTTGAGCAGGTTAGAAGTAGTATGGTTGGTATTTGTCCAACAGCACGTCTCTTCAATTTTGAACCAGTTGTCATCCTTGTCCTCAAGTCTCCCAGTTATCTCTTCATCTCCTCTCCTGTACTCAGTGATGCCTCTGAACTTTGTATCATCACAAATACTACTCTTTTTCCTGCTATGGGTTGTTAAAAAAACCTGCCAAAACAGTCCCACTACTTATCCTAAGAAAATCCAGGCTTTTCATCATCTCCTTTAATTATTTTTCATTAGTCACTCCCTTACCCTATTCACAATTCTCATAATAAGCTACTTCTCCAGCTTGCTTAGTTTCTCATGGGACACCACAACTACATTCTGAAATGTCTATTTTTTCATCACATTTCCTAATGTAGAAGAAACAGCTATTTAATTTGATTTTCCATTTACCTTTTAATTATTTGTTTGCAAAAATTTGCTTCAAACTCTTGCAGCAGACGACTATGCAAATAAAATAGGTTTTTAGATCTATTTTATTATTCATGTAACTTGGCTCACTAGCTGAATGAGGTTTTTCACTGCTACAAGTGCAAACGCATAGTCAGCATATGGTATGCAGCAAGCAAACAAATTAGGATGGAAGACAACGTTTCGTAGGTGACAGCTTCCTAGACCTCATCATATTAGAAAGAAGGCTACTTACTGTAAGACTTGACTTGAAAAGTTTAACTGTCAGGGTAATTTTGTCTGCTTCCAGGGCTATCTTATATTTGTGTGTCTATGGATCACTCTATACTAGCAGCTGGTCTTCCCCAACCGCTCTTCTTGTATAAGCACTAATCTACATGTGGTAAACAGGGATAAACAACTAATCTGATTTAAAACTAATTCTGAGGAGAATTAGTTGTTGATTTGAACCTGAACCTCCAGTCAAATTGCCATCAGAGAGTAAATTTGTGTGCCAGATGGAAAAGAGGGGAGTGGCACAGCTGTTTTCTGTGACAATGATGCTGGCTTAAAAACAATTAGGCAACTGCGATGTAGGGTTGTTTAGCACCTTGAAATAGGCAATAATAGTGCTCTAGCCTGAGCAATTTGAACATAAACAAGACAATATATGCTGGTAACGGCACCAGTATCTTTCATTTAATTGATGAGGTGGCAAAGAAAGCTAGTTCAGTTGTCAGGCAGGAAAATGTTTACTTCCTTCTAATGATGTGCTGCCTCCAACTGCCCAAAACATGCATCTCATCACTCCCATAGTTAAAGCACTAAGACCCTTAAAGATCTCCAATATGTGGATGGAGAAAAAGAAGTTGGTCTATGTTGCCATGTGCCATGGATAACAAACTGAAATCACCATTGTGCCTTGTTGGCAGTCAGCAACTTATGAGCCTAAGTTGGGAAGACAAGTAGAAAGTAACTTGCGGAAAACTGAGGCTTGGATCCTGGTTGCTAAATATAATACGATCCTTTTCCATTCTTACTGCTTTTCTTTCAGGGAAAAAAATACCCAAACTGAAACAATGAACAATATTAGGTTGTCCACGCAGTTATTCCCCTTTTTGCAAGCCTGACAAATTATGATAATCACAGACAAACACTCAGAGGAATCAAATGTTGCTTTAGCTCCTGATGCTGCTTTCTAACACAGTTAGGGACCAAGACCGTGATTTAAACTATGATTGCATGAGCATATTTAACCGTACTTCAAGTCCATGTGACCCATTCAGTTGGAAAATGCTTACTGAAATGATTTTACTTTTTTTTAATGCACTCTAAAGTAATGGACAAGTATTAAGAAAATAACCTTGCTTTGCTGTGCAGTCAGAGAAACATTTCCTCAGGATTGGCAAAAACTGTGAAAAAATGAGTACAGTACTTGAACATTTGGAATTCGGTCATAACTGTATGTTCTCCATAAAAATCAATTTGCAAAGAATTGTTGTAAAATGTCCAGCACTTTTATTGGCCCAAATATTTTCTACATGGATTCCTTGTGGATAAATTATAACAAAGAATTCATACTTTGAACCCAAGAAAAATCAGATGCAAAAAAATTAAGGGTCTGGGGCAACAGTTTAAAGTTTCCATATTTCCTTCTTTCCCAACAAGTCACAATATCTATTGTCTTAGTATTTGTGACATGGGACAATATCCATGCCAAATGCATCAAACTGGAATATAGTGAGGTTGTGACATATTTATTGCAATAAATATAGGTTGGGCAAATAAATGATTAAAGAGATAAAAGTTCGTAATAAATAAATAAGTAAATAGTAAACAAAATTAGTTTAAGTTGCTTCATTCAAAGCCAGTTATGACCAGCTCAGTAAAAACACCAGAAATTGCTACTTTCATCCCAGTCAGTATCTTCCTGCTGGAAACATAAGTAGGGGGAAAAATGGAAAGGATTTAATTAACATTACAAAAAAAACCCACCCTGCAAGTTTCTCTTTTATCTACAGGTAGAGCAACAATTCATGTTTCTAGGAGAGATTATCTGGAGCAGCTGAGAATGTATTCTGTTGATCAGCACCTCACTAATCCAGCAACAGGAGCCACGTATCATTTTTACAACTGCTGATGCAGCAGGCACATTTTGACAAGCAAAGGCACTACCAATTTTAGAAATTAAGGCTTTAAAGCTCTGTCCTGCAAAGAGCTCTGTGCTTTTTGCTTGGCAATTTTTCAGCTGTTATCCCTAATCAAAAAATCATAAATGAGGGAAAACTACCCGTGGCATACAGAAATGAGCATCTTTTCTAACCTCCTGTGAAGAGGAAAGCGATCCAGTCCAATCCCCACAGGCAGGGGATGCACATTAATACTCCTGAGCTGCTACAAAAGGAGCCTGTACCAAACATGCCATTAAGCCTGTACAAAGTAGTCTGCTAAATAACCCTAGAAGCCATTCTGTATTTAAATTCACCTTGAATTTACACTAAGTAAAGTCGAGTAGTTAAAAAACCCAATCAACTAATATGTTAAAGCAGAGAGAAGAACACAGTTCTAAGTCACACAGGCCATGTTATGACACACGGTCTTAGTTTCAAAGCAGCTATTAATGGAAAAAAGCAGAAAAGGATTTCTTAAGCTCTCCCTCTCATGTGTACCTTAGGGTTTCTTAAGCTCTCCCTCTCACACACACCTTATTATGTTTGCTTCTGATGAAAACCAAGAGAAATATTAGGTCAAATGCTAAAACAGAACATGCATTAAACCATTCAATTTTTTCAGCTCATTAAGTGAGAGGATGGTAACATGACAGACAGCAACATATTCAAAGAAAAAGCAAAAGGCAAACTGTTTTTCCCTTTCATCTTCCTTCCAGCTATAAAATACTGTAAAACATTCCACTAAAACATCATAGTTAAAAAACAAGATTAGCTGCTCCAACAAAGCAAGATTTACCTGATGGAATACAGGCTCTTTCAAATTTAAGTAAACCTGGAAAGATTAAAAAAAGAGAAATAATTTGCAACACAGAACGATTGTAACATTATTTATCTAAATATTGCCAAGACTTGTTCTGTTAGAATCAAGCCATAAGTGTCTATCCACGCACCATTAAAGTTGATTAAACATTTGAAGTTTCCTCTGGCAACACCTGAGGTTTCAACTGTGGAATTATTTAAAGTTAAGAAGCACAAATAGAAACATTAACACCTAACATTAGGCTTCTCATTGAATAGAGTTGCAGCATATACAAAACCAATTAAGATGCTGAAATTACCAGACACGTTCTCAACATGCATTGCAAGAAGAAAAAGTACTCTATTTTGATTTGCTATTACTAATGTTTTAGACAGTAATTTAACATTTCAATTCATTTTACAAAAAGCTAGTTCTTTCTTTTGTTAATTAAGGTAATTTAATTTATGCTCTTGAATAGAGAAGGGCACTAGACCTTAGGCATAACATGCCACAGGTGTAAAAAATTGTAGGAGAAACAGAAGAAAACAGGCCAGAATTTTGACAGCTGAAAATGACTTACAATAATACTTATTTTCTTTAAGAAATGGCTATCAACAAAAACACAAAGGAAATTTCATCTGCGGTTGACAGTCAGCACAAAACTAAGTTTATTAATAAAGGGAGAACACTGCGCTGTTTTGAGCTGTGACACAAAAAAAATCAGAAGAATTTTAACTAACAGCTAAATTCTCTTCTTATTCTGGTTGTTTTAAAACACCAGTCAATATCCTGGACTGGGTATCACAGTTCACTTTTTGAAGCCTGTCAAACAGGATGATTCTAATTTCTATAGATGAATTCCGGTGAGAAAAGGTGAGGAATGCAGCTTGTCCAAGGCCTCATAACAAATCAACAGTGACTATTTTTCTCACATTCCTATTCTAGCAACTGGATTATTGCTTTTCCCTGTCATTTATTCTATACAGTGGTTTAGATAGAAAGGTGGCCAGCACATCATTTTCCCAACAAAAGAATAATTTGTCTTTCTTGACTGGAAGTGACAGAGATTCAGTATTGCATCTATAATGCTCCTTTGCTGGCAGGAAAATTGTCAACCTACAGGTGAAAATGCCATATTAGAAAAAGTTACTTACTATGCTTACTACAAAGCTGTATGTTATTAAAAAGAAAAGCAGCGGATAATTGACTGTGTTCTTGTACTTGAAACATTCGTATCTGGAAGAGAACATAAAGGAGAGTAATAACATTCATCACTTACCATATAAAGGATGCATTTTTCAAGGTATGTTATCACAAAACTTGGGAGCAAATTGATCCCAATGGGTCTTAGACCCTTCAAGATATTGTAACTCTTCCAATAAAGATGTATTATTTTAATAGAAAAATTCATACTTCTACCAATAAATGTTTTTTTAAAAAACATTTATAGTGCAAAAAAACCCCAATAAGCATATACAAAAAAAATTAACGTTCTCTAAGAAAAGAGTTTGTAAAACAGAAGTGTTTTCAGAAGGTGCTTAAAGGGTGATAATGGATGTCAAATTAGAAGTTAGTTTGAAATGCCATACAGCTGTCAAAAAACATTACATCTGTGAGCTAAAGGCAGTGGAAAAAGGACTGCCTTGCAAAACAGTGAACTCCAGAGATATGTTAAAATGCACATTGTTTATGCCTTCACTACAGTCACAGTACAGTAAATTTGCTAGACTGGGTACTGGTAGAAGTGGAAGGTAACTAGCTAACTGCTCCCAGTATGTAAAACAATCAATTAAATCAGCTTCGCAATATCTGCACTGTGCCTCTGTCTCCGTTGTGATGGAAATACACACACATTGCAGACCACACCTCCATCAGAAATAAAGGTCCAAAATATCCAAACAAAGATGAACTTTGAGAAGCCCATCATCATTAGGGCTGGAGGAAGTTGTCTATAGAACTCCAAGTCACATCTGTCTAGTTTATTTGTTTATAAACTTTGAGAAACACACACACTCATGAATGAACAAAAGGAAACAAATTGAAAACATATCTGGGGAAAAAAATCTAAAGGCAGCACAACGTGCTACATTACAAAATGGCTTGCTGAAGTAATTACACAGCTTAAGAGTCAGCAGGACTGAATGACGTATAAGGAAATGTCCTGTGCAGAACCACCTGCAATCTGCCTTCAAGAAAACCAAAACAATTATTAAAGGCCTCCTAAACTACACATTAGCTCATTCTTTTGAACATTTTAATTGCTACCAAGCTTATATATACAGAATCTTATTAGAACTATAAATGCAGTGACAGGCTTCAGTGCTTTTGAAGATAATATAGTAACCACAGCATACACAAAAAAAATATTTTTTCAGACAGATTTTTATAGCCACTTCTCATGCTTTTTCCCAATCACATTCAAATCAGGCAAAATAAATGCAAAGGCAGTTTCAAGTAGACAGGGAGCTACAATGGAAATATTTCTGCTAAGAGAGGCATTAGGATTCTGGTCCTGAGTTTGTACAAATCATACTAATGTATGAATCACAAATTGAGGGTTATTTCCACAGACAGAGGTTTAGTCCTTGAGCACCCCGGCTCCATTGCAAACTGCTGGTAATCTTTACCAAAGACATTACAATTTTTGACAGCTGAATATTTGATATTTTCAAAAGCAAAAAGACTTTTTTCCTCTCTTTTTGTCTGCAACAAGTTGATTTATCATTTAGATTTTCCAAGTGACAGAATAAATCATGCTAAATCTAGGCCATGCAGCAACAGGCAAGTAAAAGCCAACTTAAGGTATCTTCACAGTTGTCAAATGTTACGTTGCTCCCAAACATAAATGGTTGAAAACATCCTGGCATTGCATTAAGCTGTCACACATGTTCCAAAACACTCTCCATAAAATATGCATTTAACTCTTCATAAAATCTTTTCTTTAATTTTCCAGATGAGTGGAAAGCGGGTTAGCCAGAAACCTGAAGTGTTTTGAGCCAGACTACGTCATAGAAATCCAGCTCCAATAAATTATAATGTTGCTAATTTTGTAGGCCTTACTGAAGTTGATTTTATTATGTCTGCTGTTTTTATACCAAGTAGCTCTGATTGTATACTACACTAAATCTTTAATAAAAGTGGGGGTTTTTCCTGCTAAAAAACACTGGTAAAATATATCTAAATTAGCAAAAACTAGGACTAATGGCAGCCTACTGCTCCAATGTCATAGTGCTGTGCAAAACCAGACCTCACTGAAAGCAGTAGAAGCTTCATCTCACTATACACTAAATTTGGCTTCAGAGACCGCACATTTCAAAAGTTAACATTTCATAAATATTCAGGGAAAAAGAAATTAGCAAATACTTACAGGCAGTAGACAAACACACAACAACTGTATATCATTGGCAGTTCATCCAACAGCTATAAAAAGCAAAGACATTAAAATATGAAAACTACTTTTAAATCACAAGCTTGTGTAAGTTAATTAAGGAGAGGCAAGTCTTCAGTAAACATGAGTTTTTAAGTCACTTGGATATCCACCTTCTTGACTGTACTTTAAGATGTAGCAGTGTCAAACTCTATTCAACTACCAAAAGCTGCTGTGCTAACCAGTTATTACTCTGAATCTTTTGAATATCACTTTTCATAAAAGCCCACACCTTCAAAGAATCTTGCTATATGCTGTTCATACCTTTTAAGAAATTTGTAAGAATTAGTTTTGAAAAGTCAGATTGAATAAGACCACCCCATCTATAGCCTTACAGTCAGTAGCATCTTCTTCACAGAGAAACTGAAAAGAATTTTTTTCATAGCATAAAATACAACTTTAGCCCATTAGGATGGGCAATGTGTTTGCATGTTTACTTCCTAATTTTAGAAATTTCTTACATTGTTTTAATTCAGAGACAGAAATTTTTGTTTGTTTGATGTGGGGTTCTCGTTCTTTTTGTTGTAGGGTTCTTGTGGTGCATTTTGTTGTGTTTCCTTCCCCCTCCCAGATTATGACTGCATATAATGTTTTATTGCCTTAATTTTTATACTTTGGGAAAAGGCATGTTACAGCTAAACCAGTTATTTTTCTGAGAACTTGCCACCTTAATAGAATGGAATTAAAATAGTAATTACAAGATAGTTGATTTCTCAAGAATCGGTACACTCAAAATTGTAATTTATCATTAGAAGGAAAAAAAATCATAGTACCATTTTCTTCTAAAACTTTTCTCATCAAAGAACTTTAATGAATTTTTGCTTGTAAATCTATAGCTAAACTTACCTCCTCTTATGAAGGACTGAAAATCACGAAATGAAAAAGCACACAAATGGATCAATGAAGATCCACAGCCTCTGATTTCTAATATGTTAAGCAAACGTTAATAGTTAGGCCTTTTAGAACTTGATTCATTCCTAACAAAAACAAGAACTAGACGCAAAAAAGATTTCTTTCTCCATCATCACTCTGAAAATTCTTGATGGTTATGCCTGTACAGAAATTGCTTTCCTACTACTGGTACAGGGTCCCTGACAAGCTCAAAACCATGTTTTTCTGAATAATGAGACACATTAAGAGCAATAGCAGCTTACGCAAACCCTTTTATAAAGCCAGTCTGATTCTGCTTGGTTTGGGATAATTTTTCTAACTGCGCAGTCAAAAATGACATTTTAGTTTTGAAATTTCATATTGGGTTAAATCTAATTCTTTACAGAAGGAGAGAGATGTATTATCCTAAGTGTGAAGTACTAGCTTGCTGTGGTTTTGGTCATAGAAAGTTCAGGAAATGTTTCACAATGCTGCTAAACATTTCTGCTGACCAGGTGCTACTGAAAGGGCAAGTCTTGCTTCTTCACCCACACTCCCACTGCTTCTCTCCAGTGAGCCAGGTCCAACATCTGAGCCAGCACACAACTAACCTTGCAGAAGAAGGTTTAAATCCCTGTACCCGTGCATTATAGGGTCAGGGACCACAACAGGTAGCACAAAGACAATATCAGGAACACTGACAGCAGCTGAAGCTAACAGGTGTGTTAGACAGCACTTTGCCATCACATTAGTCTATCTTTGCTGTGATGCCTTGGAGGGGAAAAAATAGAAGAAATAGCTGAATTCAGCTTTATAGTAATAGTATTTTATAAAATTGGTGATGTGCTTTTTCAAGCCTGGCAGGAATTAGCTGCACGATTAACTCACGTGGTTGTTAAAGACTGTGAGTCATTTAACACCTCATAAAAGATAGAAGTGGGGGAAGAACAAGAAATACAACATGGAAAATTTTTCAAATTTGGATGGCTGATTACACTTTTAAGTTCATATGCTGGCAACATCTCAGAGAAATTACAGTAAGAACAAAGAGCTTCTCAAAAGATCTTTGTTAGAATTTGCATGCAGAAGACAATGGCTTCTGTATCCAAAGGAATTAATGCTTCTAGAATGTCAAAGGCATGTCTGGACAATGAAGAACCATGGAAAGAAGGAAACTCGGTGAGTTGATTTCACTGGTTAAATATGCATTTCAGATTCTTGAGGAATGCACAATCATGCAGCTCCCATAAAAACAAGAGAAAAAGGGGTGATTGCTTTAGAACTATTCTGAACAATTGCTTTCAAGAACAGAGGCTTTCACATTTATCTTACTTAAGCAAACTGAATCAACCATGTACTGTATTAAGACTGCAAAACAAATGTTAAAAAAAAATCTCTTTAAACACCTACCAATGCTGATTTTTAATCACAACAAGAGATAAAGTGAATGAGAAAAGGTTATTTATTGGTTGAACTGTTTCCTCTGTGGTGATCCATGAGCTAGCAACTGGATCCACTTGTGGATTTCACTTGGCTGCCAAAAAAAGTGTACTTTCTCTGCCTCACACAAAGCCTGTTACATTAGTTGGAAAGATGATGCAAGACATTGCTGCTTCCCTCTCATCTGCTTCTGCCCACGCTTTACTTACCACAGTTCATAGGCCCTTTAGTTGATCTGATGCAACACCAGAACTACATGGCAAGTAGCAGTAAAATGACTTGGGTTAAAATAGCCTCTACACATACACAAAAATAAAACAAAATAAAATAAATCACACCAAAAAACTCCATGTAAGAATGTTTTAAGTCTGTATCATTTTAATGATCTGAGTTTCATGGTGCCCTTGCTCACCTCTGCATCAGTGTAAGAAAGAGAATTTGAAATACTGGCCATGTTAGGAATACACAGCTCAGGGAAGACATATGAAAAAGGTTGAAATTCAAGGCAATTTCACCACAGAAGTGAATATAGGTAAATCATACCTTAATTTGGGAGGAAATGGTGAAATGGCTCTACAAACTGCCTTTTTCATGCAAGAAAAGCACCAAATATTCTTACATGGTGGCAACTATATGCTCTGTGGAAGCTGGCAGTCTCCAGCACATGCCAGAGAAATCAAACAGAGCATTATGGAGACAAACTTCAAACAACTGGCAATTTGTAGGTCCCACTGTGACCAGTAGAAATCCAGGACTCAATTTGGCTGCTGCAATATAGTTGCCTAACGCCATCTGAGATGCTCTGTCACATCCAATACACCCACCCAAGACTAGCAGATGTGACAGGGGAGTCTAAGAAACCTGCACCTCTGTGGGATGGCAGCTGGATGCCTGACAGCACACTCACAGGGTTTTAAATAACACTAAACACCTATATTCAGACAAATGAATCTTTTTTGAGTGAAGGCTGCCAATGGAGTCTGGAGAACGATTCAGCCCAGCTGACTGCCTCCCTAAATTCCACTGACTTAACTGTATTGCCACTGACTATGGTGAGAGCACAGACTTCCAGCACAGACTTTTAAATGTAGATTTCTTTATTTTGAACTGAATCCCACTTCATCTTGCCTTTGATTCAAAGATGAATTTCCTTAATCTTCGAAGACCTAAAAGAGGACAACAGGACAAGACTTCCTGTGTCCCTTTAAAAAACAGAAAATACCAGGACTAAATCCCTATGTGCTGTGATTTGTTCTAGAATGCCTTCTGCTTGAAAATAAGAGAGAAGACAACTCAACTACTGTTACTCAAAAGATACTGACTTCACTATTAATGCTACGGGTACCTCTAGATAAATAGAAATCATAATAGAAAACAAAGATGTAAAAGATAAAATAAATAACAATAACTCCTGTCTATACTGCTTGTTATTAAGCCAAAACTATAGTAAATTTAAAACAACAACTTGTATAAAAAGATAGCATTATTTCCCAAAGGATAAAGTGTCCTCCACCATCATAAGCAATTGATTACAGCTCTTATTGTAGATGCAAGTATATATTCCTGTGTGTCTATCAGTGGAAAATACCTAATGAAACAAGACCTGAATTACTCTCTTGTTGAGAGCAGGAGTCACATACAATGATACTTAAGGCAGATTAATTAATTTTATATGAGTTTCGTCTAGTCACGAAATGGCAACATGACTGTATAGTGAGATACACACATAAAATAATTCACAGCTACTTATCAGTACTCACCTGCATTTCATACTTCAGGGTCATGTGGAAGCACCAAGATCCCAATCCCACAGCTGAAAACAAATCAAAACTATGGTGAACATAAGAGTCTAAATGTAAAATTTTCAAGTAAATTAACTTAAATGCATGTATTTTACAGTGAAAAAAAATTAGAACATCAGCATATTCCACTGCAGGGACAAATCTCTAATTTTCTACAGCCTTCTACTTTATACATTAGTCACCAGTGATGTCCCTGAATTTCTGGGTTTTTGGGGGCGAGTGTCCTCTTTCCCTCCTCTCAATACTGTCTCCTATGAACTGGTGTAATCTCAAAGAGGATAGGAACAGAGGGAATCCAGAATGAATGGAGTATTATAATTCAATATATCTTTTTTTTCCCTTTTAATTTTAAGTACATTAAGTTATCTGTTTCAATCCTTCTATAATGAAATGCATCATTTATCAATATCTCTGCTTATTCTCCAGTTTTAAAATCTACATTTTACAAAGAGCTTTTTATTGTCTCTATAAGCAGAAATGAATTGCTACTAGAACTCAGAATTCGAACTTCAAGGTAAACAAACTAATCCCACTCAGTATGTATTCCTTTTGTGAAATGAGATCGCCATTTCCTGGCCTTCTACAGAGAAAGACAAGCTTCCAAGAAATTATTTGTATTTATCTGAAGTACTCTCTTTTCAAACTCTGAATTTACTTCTGAAATTACTTTATGAGATATATACTTTGCCCATGCAGCTTTTTCACTTAGACATGGATAAAGTTTCTTGGATTTCATTGTTTAGAGCAAAGCTGGTACAGTATTTAATGCATCATTCATTACTTTGAAATGTTATCAGTAAAACACTCTCATCAAGCACCAGGTCATTTTTATTTTGCAAGAACAATAATGTGATGTCCTGTCTTCCTGAAGAGAAGAAATTATGTTCTTTTACCTCAGACTAGTTTCAGGGATAGCCAAGTAATTTGCACTCAAGCCTTGATCACCGTTTTGCTGCCATGTTTTGCTGCAAGAGCATCACCTTGTCTACACATGACAGTCAGGTTTCACTGATGCATAAACAAGACCTGTATTTCTGTGCCTTCTGTAAAGGATTCCCAAGACAGTCGACAGACATGTCTGGAGATGCTTCTTTAGATGTTATTAGACTAGAATTGTGATTATTACATGTATTCAATAAAATTAAATACCTAAGCATGTAACTTTACTGAAACCTGAAACTGCAATACAACTACATTTAAAAATGTATTGCCAAAACTTTAATGTCATTAATTCTCTGGGAAAACTGAGTACAGCTCTCTACCACACTATAAACAACCATATGTAGTTCTGTAAGCTCTGATTACATTGTTTTGCTTCTGAAAAATCTTTCCAAACAATAAGCAACAGCTGCTTTCACCTTCATTGAAATTCTAATGAGAAATTCTCATAGCCATTTTTCTATGTATACAGAATATATGACAACTACTATTCATTCTGGAGAAAAAAAACATTAAGATCATAATTAAAACAATATCATCCATTATCCTGGCTGTCACAGGATACAAACTCTTACAATTTGTAACAAATTTAGGCAAAATGATTGCACAAGAAATTTCAACTGATTTTAAATTAACAAAACATGTTGTTGTGTTGTGGGGTTTTCTGTTTGTTTTTCTTAATGTTATTTGGGTTAATAAATCTCAACAGTCAGCTATTGAACTCCTCTTCTTCCTCCTACAGGATTAGAAGCACTTACTTTTATCTTAATTTTTCCTTTCTAGTCTTTCAAAAAATCAAGAATGCAGCAGATATTACTGTTTCAGCTCATGAAATCCTTGACTACAATTAATTTCTAAAATTAATTAAACCCTTCTTGTTACTGTGCAATGATCACATTTAGAGTTTCTCTGATTATGAAATTTTACTATGCATTGCAGAATGATATTTTAGCTATATTATGTAGCCATAAAGCAGATATTTGAAACAAGAAAAGTTTACAGGGACTTGATCATATGGTCCTTCCTAAAATAAAAACCTCTAATGGAAACGGATGCAATAGTGCTTGCTGCAATCATAACAGAGCTCATGAGCATGGTCAAGTCTGTCTGGTATACATGCATTCAGCAGATAACCCAGAATGTTACGTGACTAAAAATTATATGACCTTTTTGTCACACTTTACGCCTAACTTATAAACTCAGACTTATTTGTCTCCAGTATGCTGTGGTTTAATATTTAGGCTAAAATGCTTTCACATGTGGCTTCTACCTGAATTCTACAGGAATGCAGCCATCTTGAGATATACTTCTCATCATTTAACTTCAGGCCCAAGGTATTTCTAAGAAATATCTACTTCACAAAAGCCATCATTGTAATGAGACAATCTGCCAGCTTTGTAGTTTTCAAAACAGGAGTGATCACAACTACTGCAATTACACCAGTTTTTAAGAGAAGCAACTTTCCTGTACAGCCATGGACACACTGAGCAATAATTTGCTACTTATCTTGTGAGCAGGAGTTGCAGTTTTTATTTCAGGTGTTTCCTTTTGCAAAGGAGCTTAAGTCACTAAAGCTGCCTATCAGTAGGGAAGTTTTTACGTCATCTGAAGCAGTACCATTTCCTCCTTAACTATGGTAGCTTACTTTTCACAGATACTGCAAGTCACTTGACATTTTTACATCAAGGAACCTCTCAAGTTACATGGGTTATATAAAATTATGTCTTAAGCATAGAATAGACATTAAGTTACAACATTACGAGATCAGAATAGCACTTTAAAAGGCTGGACATGCAAAGTCAGGTTAGCTGCTATATGTACACTAACACAGTCTTTTTCTGTCCTGCAGCAAACACAACGTGCAGTTACTGCCAGTTGATAAAATAGTTGTGTTAGTGATGACGTAAAAGCAATGCATCTGCAAACTTTACTTCATACACAGTTATTTCACTGTCAAAAACCTTGAGGGCAGTAACTATACTGGAAATAATCTAACATTATACAGAAGATCCAGCTCTATATACGAACCATATAAGCTTTCAGGATTTGAACCCTAGAGGGATTTTTTCCAAGTTTTAGGAAGCATCAGAAGTAACACGTAATCAGTGAAAATTCAGTTTGATATAACTACCTATCAGCATTCAAAATTCTCATCGTAACCCTAAATCCTTTACAGAAATAGCAGTTTATTAGGATTTCAAAAAGGCTTTGAATTTAAACTCAATTGAAATTTAAATTTAGGGTTTCAGAAAGGGTTTAAATTTACACTTTGTACAGGTGCTGTATGAAAATATCCTGAATGAAGGATGCTCCAGACGCAAACACCTTTATTTAGGTATCTACACATGAACTAGGTGTCACAGCTTCCACTAAGAAAATGGCATTATTGAGAGTAATTCAACTGGCCAAACAGGTATTTTAGAATGAGTCAAATGATCCTCGTGGCTTTACTGTCTGCAATGGCAGACAGAACCTTCTGCACAGGCAGACACGTATGTTTAGGTGTTTAAATTTGGCGGTGAACTCCATCTTTTTTTTTTTTTTTACAGTGATAGAACTGAATTAAAGATAAACAACAACATACTGCATTATAAACAGTCAAAGAACGAAACAATGAAAAAGTGAATTCAATTAAACTATTTTTAATTAATTATTTTGTTTTGCAAAGGTTTCCCTCCACAGCATAAGAGACAGGAGAGACCTTGGATACTCCAAGGTTACAGCTCTACAAGTAATAAAGACACTATAATACAACTGTCTGCACTAGTGAGTTGTTAGAACAGTCTGCACTGTGAATCTGGGCTACTCCAACTAGCACTTTCCCCAGGCAGCTTTCAGGCACTGCCCAGGAGCCAGAAGAGTCCCTGTGCTCAGCAGGGAATTTGTATGCAGTCCCCTTGTTTTGGAGGCTAAGATGAACAGACATGGGCTGTTCCATGCTACTTGGCTTCAGCACTCAGGAACGTTCCCAGCCACATATGATGTACTAACACCGACACAGCCCTAGGAGCTTCTCTATGGGTGTTAGGTAAGAATAGGGGAATTAACTTTGACTGAAGAGCTTCAAAGAAGTATTTTCACAGATACAGAGTTTCAGTGGAAATAAAGTTTAGTAAGTTGCTTACAAGTTCCTATGGCTATGCCTAATGCAGAAAACTTTTTCTATCCTTTTTATTTCCTCCACTTTGGCACGGCTTGAATGACTGGGCCCTATTAAACAGGATAAAGAAATACAAACCAGAACAACCCTTCCAATTTTCAAGTAAAGTATCTAATAAAGTACATTACTCCATTTTTCGTATCTTCTTATGTCCAGAACAGTTACACTCTCTTTTTTCTTAATACATATATATAGGGTTTTTTAAATTGAGACTCTTCTAGAATATGAATCATTTCAGAATCAGTTTCCCAGGATGAATGAGGAGAGGACATATGGTACAACCTGATACAATATCCCAGTGTCATAAGGAACCACTCAAAACAAACTGCTTATTCATTGAGGTAGTGACAGTCTGATGATTTGTTCCACGTAATTCAGGAGGTGCAACATGCTAACGTAATTGCTTAAGATTATTCTTCATAATTTATAGATTGATTAAATGGTTCTCTAAAACTTAAAACCCACATCCAGTTCCTACTGAGTTAATTGACAACATGCCTTTTGTACTGAAAGGCAGCAGAAAAAAGGTCTGAGAACAGTTGCTGAAAAGTGCAACTCAGTCTGGGCATCAGTATGAACAAGAAATTTATTTGAACAATTATTTAGGAATACCCCTTATCGTCATGCCAAGATCTTAGCATGTATGTGAAATAAACAGTGCTTCCATAATTCAAAATGCATTTGGTTCTAAAAGGAAATAAACGTCAACCAAAGAAATTGCGTGTATAAAAGTGAAGCACTGAACACGGTGTGGTAAAACACAAAGGAACTGACAATCAGCTAAATGTCTGGAAGCACCTAAAAAGAGCAGCTGATTTGGATCAAAATAATGTCTAGAATCAACACTTCTTACATTCTCAAATGCTAACAGATTTAATTTTAATGTCCTCTTTGACAGTTGTCTTTTCATGTCTTGTAAAATCTCAGTAACTATTCCAAGTTTTTAAAATCTAACTGAAGTGCCCTCCCTTCCACCTCCATCTTCACAGAAGAATTGTTAAATCATTTCTACTTTGACAAAACAACCCTCAGACACTACTAGCTAGGTAGAAGCACTGCTATATGATCTTTAATGAAGCATGGTGCCTGAAGGAAATCAGAAGTTTGCATTAAATTCGCTATCCCTTCACAGAGTAAGTCTCTACTTTTTTGTTCCAAATTAAATAAGTAGAATGAAATCGGTTAACAAATAAAATTCCTGTGAGGAAAAGAACTCACTGGTACTTTCTTACGAAAAGGAATTTCTGTACACTTACTATCTCCAGTATGCAGCTCATTCAGTCACATGCACAGAAAGAATGCCAGTGTTCCTGGCACATTTCAACTATATTTAAAATTCCGTTTATGTTTTCATTTGCTGCTTTTATTCTTTAGTAGAGCAAATGTTAAGAGGATTGTCATTCCAAATCATCCTGTTCCTGTTTTTCACTGAGAAACTATAAAGTCTTCTACATTCCTTTACATCTTTCAACTGCTGGAAAACAATCCAGCGTTAGGAATACTGAAGCAGAGACAAAACAGAAGGGAAATGCTTTTGGGAGTGACCTTTAATGTTAGGTTCCAACATATGAGATAAAAATCAAGTTGTGCAAGCATTTATCACTTTAGACAGGAGTCAAAGCCATCCCAGTCACAGATGAGCAGGGCCCAGCTGGAACTCAGGACTGCCCTCCAGCACTGCTGTTGAATATGCAGACTGAGCTCTCCTTCATCAACATCACAAAGAGTACAAAGCTGAAGTCCATGGTATTTATTATGATCAAAGACAGATGACTTTTTTTTTTTTAAGCATTTTAAAAATTAAGTGGGATATGAGAAATGCCTAGCTAGTGTGACAGTCTGACATTCTGGTCAGAGAGTGGCACACTTTGTCCATTAAAATAACATATTAAAAGTAACATTTATCAATCCCTTACCACTGTGAAGACTGAGAAAAATCTCCACAGAATTGGGAGCTACAGCAAACACAGATACCTGTGAAACACAGAAATTCTGTGAAATCTAGTTTGAGACCCAACAGCCAAATGTGAACCACCTTCAAGCATCTTTTTTAATAAGGAGCATGACTTCTATTTGCATGATTAACATTTCAAATGAAGTTGGTTCTTTTCTGGATTTTGTTATTACAGAGAAAACAGACTGCCCTAAAGTAGATCTAAATATGAACATCACATTGTTCTTCCATCCTTACAAAACTTCCCAGTTACTATGGCATTTAGATTGTTGGGTGATATATGCCAAAGAGGAATTGAAAACAAATTCCAACTCATGAAAGAACACCCTTCCAGTTCCCTCAAGATCTTAGTCATTTCTTGTATTACTGTTCCATACAAATGTAACAAAAATATTAATATAATGTGAAAGCGTCTTTTAAGTAGAACACACAAGACACCTATAAATCATCATAAAAGTACAGAGACGCACCAAGCAGAACCTAAAGCCAGAAACGGATCAATCTCATTTAGTTATTTACTGAATTCTAACTTTGTGTCCTTCCAACAAATACCAATTTTCTGTACACATTAACAACTATAACAAATTGAGGTTTACTTTTCACACACACAGTATTTAGATTTAACTACTCGGTTTATTAATATTTAGATATATTGTTCATTGCACATCTGAGCTCTCTTTATAATGACAGAGCAAATTAAGTTTTACACATACCTGTAAGACACAAATATGCAGCTAAATACCGTTTTTCAAGGCCATCTTTATAGGTCTGAATCGCACCATAGATTGGAGGTAGAATGAAAATCAGGTTACTCACTGTGTTCCCTGTAGGATAGAAACCAAGAGCAGAGATTTAGAATTGGGTACTATGCACTTTTAACTAAATATAACTACACTTAACTAAATAAAACTGCATTCACTCATTAAAGACAGATTCCAACAGTTTTCATCCAGAAAGCTACACCTTTTTGAAAGTTGTCTTCTGCTTTTGCACATAATACAAAGTTAAATTTTTATAACACACAGTTAACTACATGAAGGCAAAGAACATTTTAACTCTTTTGTCTTTTTTTACATGTGTGGATAGTAATAAAATACTAATTTAACTAACAGTTTTATTTAGATGGTGCTTACTTTCTTGACAGAAGGGAGAAAGATAGGATTACCTTAACGACACAGATTATGAATCAAAACCTGATTCCTTGAAGAGATATAAGCCCCAAATAGTTCAAGCCTGGTATTTTAAGACTGTTTTTTCTTTTCTAAAGCCGATTCTTGAAACTCATCAAGTGACCCATTCCCAAATGAAACCAGTCCAATTTTTACTCTTAGTGTGCTAGTCACTTTGGGCACGCAGAACAAGCCAGATGGGATGTTACATCACAGATCATCATCTAAGACAGTACAATAAGGAATAATAAAATGTCAGAAGCCACTGCTGATCAGCATGATGGGCAAGTGTCAAAGCTTATTGAGAGCCTGAACTTCAGCAACGCACCACTGCTCTCCATCCCTCCTGTTGATTCTAGGATGCTATAAGGTCTCCAGGAAGACCTTATACCAGTCTTCCAATATCTAAGTGGGACCTACAAGAAGGCTGTAGAGGGACTTTTCACAATGGCCTGTAGTGATAGGATGAGGGAATGGCCTTAAGCAGAAGGAGGGCAAGTTTAGATTAGATACTGGGAAGAAATTATTTACCGTGAGGCTGGTGAGGCACTGGCACAGGTTGCCCAGAAAAGTTGTGGATGCCCCATCCCTGTAAGTGTTCAAGGCCAGGTTGGATGGGGCTTTGAGCAACCTGGTCTTGTGGAAGGTGTCCCTGCCTATAACAGGGGAGTTTGGAATGAGATGATCTTTATGGTCCCTTCCAACCCAAATCATTCTGTTATTCTGTGATACATGCTATGCAACACAAAGCGATGACACATTGCAGAGACCAGAGAAAGCAAGAACAAGCATAGAGCTCAGCTCTTGTACCAGGGGGCAATCTGATTCAAATGCGTTTTTTTCAAACTGTGCTGGCCTATGGAAAAGTACAATGAAATACTGCAACTTTAAGTGAAGCATAAAGAAATGTTACATCTCTCAGCAGAAGGGATGCAGAATCAGCTTTTTAGCTTAACCACAAATCATAATTTTGAGAATAAAGGTTATGTTATGGGAATTAAATGCTATGTAATTTGGGAAAATGAGCAAATCTGTTAAAAAATGCAGAATGTTGCTTATATAAAACTGCACACTTTTACACATCATCAGTTAAATATATATAAAACTGAAACTCTAATTTCCTTATATCCCAATGAAAAATACAATGTATGAGGCTATGGAGACACCAAAAACACTCCCTATATTTTGGTCTTTTTTATTCAGCAGAAAATATCAGAAGCATTTCACATTCTAAAACAGAGAACAAGAGTGAGTGGGTCCTGTCTGAATCACACCCCTAATTCAAGCACTTGTTTTTCAAGAGTCCTACTTGCCAAGATTCTTCCCAAAGAAAAGCAAAAACTACCAAACTATGTTCATATAACCTAAAGTATTACAGCCCCCCTGGAAAAAAAAAATTCATACTTTAGTTTTAAAGAAAATTCAGACCCAAATGGAAAAAAGGTTTATTTCAGAACACATGGAGCAGAAGTATCTAACTACCTTTAACAAGGTAGCTCCTCTAAATTCTCACCAAGTCGATACAAATCTCATTTTGAGACAGTCTTCTCAACCAAATAAAAATCTCATCTGATTTTAATCAGATCTTCTTTAAATCACTTCCTTAATGATTTAACACCATCTCCTGCACAACCATGAATTTCACCAATTTATACCAGGCTAAACAGAGATGTGCCAGAGATCTTACTCTTCTAGTCAGTTCTGTGGTAAGTTCTTCCACACAAAAAAAAAGCCCAAATGAAATCAAAACAGCTTCTGCAAAGACATACAAGTTTATACCAATATAAAAGGCCTTTTTCATGTTTAAATTCTTTGGGGAATCACTAACCTTTTACCACACTCCCTTAGTGTCGCAATGGGTAGTGATTCACCTTCAGTGGAGACTAGGTTTAGAAGAAATTCACTAAAACTCTGCTGTGAGGCACGCTGACCATTCCCATGTTCTCCCATAAATCATGCAAAGATGTCACTCAGCCTTGAAAAGTAGTATGGATTAGTGAATCTTCTTCTTTTTAAAGCAGTCCTCAACTATGCCCATTTTCAAGAGAAGTTATTAGATGTTATATAAATGTCACTGTTTAAGGTCGCTTAGTTATGAAACTGTCATAAACCTGTCAAAAATTCAAATATGAAAATGCCAAACAAAAGAAATATCATGATGTTCATCCGCAACTGGGAAGGCACGTGACTGCAGAAGAGAGTTGCAGTAGGATAACGAACCGCAGATGGATGTAAGAATGAAGAAAACAGAATCTTCTGTAGGAAAGGGAAGGTTTCAACACTTCCTGTAAAGCTATAATTATGTTAAATTATCAAAAATTTACGAGCATTTAATCTAGGACCATCTTGCTGAGAAAGGAAATACCGTAGACCTAATCTAGCTGCAAATTCCTGCCACTCCTTCTCTGCACTATTTGGCCCACATTATTCAGAACACTTGCAGCATGGATTAGGCAAGCCTGTCTGCAAATATACTTATCGAAAGTTGCACAATTTTTTTTAATAGGTGAAGTAGGGGCAGGGGAACAATACAGTCTTCTGGCATGGTGCTAGCAAAATTATTTCTTTCAAGAACAAAAACTGCAAGGTCTCTTGCAAACCCAAGGTCCCTAGAACTGTATATTTCATAAGAGCCTAGCTAGTCTTTACAAGATTATCCTCACACAGAATAGCTTATAAATTCATTAAAAGGGACATGCACAGATATTAGCAAAAAATACAAGAAAGAAGAAAAAGGTGATGCAAGTACAGACCCACAACTATAAAGTTAATTAACAAACAAGGGAGTGAAACAAGCTTTGAAGGGAATAGATAAGGAAGTTAAAAATGGGAAAATAGTCCAAACTGTCAAAAAAAAAAAATCTTTTTCACTAAATTTCCTTTCTAAAAAAAGGGGGAAAAATAATGCAGCAGACCTCCATGGGAAAACCAGAGATTGGAGAAATTGCAACTAAGGCAAGAAGTAGAAGATATGCAAAATAATTGAAGAAGAGATTATTGGTTATGCCTATAGGAAATACAATATATCAAAAATTTGATGAATGTGCATGGATGGACCTGGGCTTAACTCTGTACAGTGCTGTTATATTTCAGTACTGGATTCCTTGAATACTGACCCAGAGAGTGACCTGATTTTTCTTTAGTGACCAAAGACTGCTTCTCAGCATTTTACCTTCAGCTTTTCTGTCAACAGAAAGGAAGACCATATTATCTGAGGAAGAAATGAATGAACTTGCAGACTGAAATGACAGGAATAGGATTAAATATGATGGCCAAGAACACACCTTTCAATGTGAATATGAATCCTTATTCCAAATGTAGAATTAATCTATTTGAAGAGGCAGAAAAGTGAATTTAGATTGCATGGTAAGTGACCATAAGCCATCATTGTAGGCATGAAACTCCCTAAATTTATTTCCAGTAGAGGAAGGGAAAATAGTGATGTCTTCATGCAAGTCAGTAGTAGAATACACTGTTCTCTAGCTATCGATAAAAGAAGAGAGAAAGTACATCATGTACAGAGAAGCACCACTCATATGGGAGGGATAAATGGGAGCCTACAATTTCAGAAGGAACAAAAATTGCTCAGCTCAGCTCCTGAACAAAACGGCTGGACTGATTAAAACTGCACGCTGTAAATACATCATGGGTCAGTGCCAAAGACAAGAGGGAGCTATTTGAATGAGAGGATAACACTGACAAAGACTAAATAGATATAAAGTAACCCTAAATAGATGTGGGCTAGAATAAAGAGGAAAACTTCCCACTAAAGCGGAAATATTTACAACTGGTTCCCAACAGAAATGGGCAGCATGATGAACCTGCTTTCAGGGTGAAGCTCATTAAGCTCCACAATCAGATTGCATGATGTGGTGGCCTATCACAGTACTAAAACAGACCATGTCCACAAAGATTATACGTAGTACTAGGTACAGGGCTAAATCAATGTCTAATCATGATAAATGCAGACTGTGTGACTGACTGCACAAATTTTTATAGAAGTCTTTGAGACTGTTTTAATGCAAACCATTGTTTCAAAGTACTGTTTTATTCATTGAGCAAATGCCATATGGTACCAGAACAAAATCAAATTTATGCAAAACATCATTTCAACAAGCCTCTGTCTGTAGGAAGGAGAACAGTATAAGAGTTAAACCACATCTGCACCCTGTTCTACAAATACAGCAGCAAAACCTGACAAGTCTTTTTTATGATGGATGTACATTCAGAGTCATCTTCAGGCCCTAGAAACTGTATGGAGATATATATATATATATCATAAATGCACAAAGATCTGTACAAAGACTGACCTCAAATACGAAGTATATTACTTAAAAGGGGAAATAGTAACTACAGGCAAACACAGGCACAATATACAGCTTACTGTCATACAGGCATTATACAGACAGTTGGGAAGTACACAAATTTGAAGTACCTTACTTTCCATTTTTAAATTCCACACTATAAAGTAACTTCTAAAATAAATTTGGATGAGGAGTCAAAAGGAAAAACAACATGTAAGTTGTAAATAAGTTGAAACAGAACATGGTCATAAAGAAATAATAAACAGGATGTAAAAACATCAGGAACAATATTGGGAGTTAGAATACAGATACTGGTTTCGGTGAGGGAGGAAAAGTGCTATTATAAAAAAGAAGCAAAATTTATCATCTTCAGCTTTTGACATGGTGTTCAATATGATTTACCCTGTGTTAAGAGATGCTTTCTTTTATGTTGTGCACAGAACGACTGCAAGATTTACCAACCAACAACAAGGATCTTTTGAGATTTTAAAAAGTTCTTTCTCTCTCTGTCAAACAAATGAAGACTTTTTACTCTCTTATGGTTTCTACAAGACTCAAACCCAACAGAATTAAATGTTACTCTCAGAGAGCAAAGAAGAAAATGTTTGCAGTTTAAAAGACCCCTGGTGGCCTAGTGGTTAGCATGCAGGACTCTCACTGCTGCGACCACGGGTTCAAATCCCAAGTCCCCCGGGCAGATGGTAGCTCGTTAGCCCTGTGAGGCCATCCATCTATGAGAAGGTCACTCTAAACAAACCTACGTCCTGAGGACCTCACTGCCATTGTCCAAGCTTGCTTGGCCCCGGCAGATGAACCTTAGGATTAAAGGGTGGGCTCAGTTCAGCGCAGGCTGTGTCTCACCTAAAAAATCCATTGCGCAGGCTGGAAAGGTAAAAGACCTTTCCCCAAATCTTCGTTCGCGAAGATGGGCCATTATTACACATAAAAAGGTCATTTAAAATCAGGACTAACAAACACAACATTCACTACAGGAAGATTTTTCAGCCTCTCCTTAAGGACAACTGCATCTCCCTGAAACAGGAGAAAGGGAAGTAGCTGCTACTTTCTAAAACAGATACCTAAGTTGCAATAAAGTCAAAGTATCCTTTTAAATAAAAAACACAAGCAAACAAACAAACAAGATTTTAAGGCTGAAAACATCCATTTCATTGCCTGGATATCACTGGGCTCTGCACAGTCAATTTTAGTGCACTTCCTGGATCATGTAGCTTTATCTTTTTCCATCACTGCAGGAAGACATTAAAAATATTGTAAAAAAACAAAGCCTGTCAGAAGGCATCATGCAGAACTTGATTCATCCTCCTAGCAGCTTTCAGTTACAAGGAATTCTACTTCATGGTTTTTGTTTCTGGAATCACCTCACGCAGTTCTGGTACAAAGTCATTTGGTAATGTCTGTTTTTTCAGCTCATTATAAGAGAGTTTACCATGTTTAAAGAAATTGGAAAGCAATGCAATTTGAGGCACATTTGAGAGCATAACCATCTACCATTAGGTATCCCCTCTTGTAAAGAAAACTCTTTTCCTTTCCTTGGAAGGAACTCCATAGATATGAAACCAAAGACAAACAGAAAAAGAGAATGACAGTGAAAGAAAAGTGAGTCCTGTGGCCCAGCAGCACCAGATAAAGTGAAACAGTGAAAGATAAAAAAGGTATTTGGAAGTTAGATATGAACTGGAGGAGTAGGTAGTCTAACAGCCTAAAGACTGAGGAGGAATCTAGAGTATCTCCTTATAAGAATAAGAAACTTATTCAAATCTAATATGGGAGTTTTTGCTAAGATATAAGCACTTCATAGTTTGCCTACCACAACATTCAAAGTGTCAGAGAAATTAACGTGAATAAAATGCAGCAAGTTGCCATACAGTATATGCTATATATTATCAGTCAATAATAAGTAACCCAGAGCCCAGAGGAGGTTTGTATCACTGATTTTTGAAAATAAGAGTATTTCATGATTGTTCAGAAGAACCAACTACACAGAATTGGCTGGTTTAGCCCCTAACTTCAATCTCGCACTGTTTTCGTTTACGGCTTATCACCAGGAGGGCAGTCCAGCAATTAGATTTTCACTTCCACCAGCCAGTTTTAATATCTTCCACTTCAAAGTCTACAATAACTGCACTTTGGAGTGTCAGGAAATGAAAACTCCTGTTTCCATTTGATATTTCAGAAGGACCTCAAGGGGAGAAAACCGAGTCATCCTGACAGGAATTTTGCCAATATGTAATTACTGAACTCCCTACTTGCTAATGTCCATGAAGGAGCAATATAAACTTCCTGTTACTCAGTGAAATACAGCACAGCATTACTCCAGGCTGAAGCACAGTGCTGGTTTAAAAAATAGAATTATAAAATAAAAATAAAAAATGTGAGCAGGGAGGTGTTTAGAGTGTTTAAGTGACAAGATCAATTTTTCACCTTGTGTAATTCTCCTTTCCAAATGCTAAGCAAGCCTTGATTTTGTTTACCAGGGAATTAACTGAAGTTACAACTTCAGCAATTCAGCTGCAACTTGTATTGGTCACCACATATCTAGTAACGAAACAGGAAAAACACCAAAGGAAACAAATACTGAAGGAATTACTGAACTGTATAAGCTATGTGTGCAAGCTTCCTTCAGAACTGTAAAAACGGGTAAAGATAATCAACAATTCAAATGTATTATTAGAGAGGCTATTAGATCTCCCTATGTCTTTACAATAAAATCAGAAATCTAGAGAGTAAGTTCATATAGATCATAGGAATCATAAAATTAAAAGACATAAAACAGCATAGAAAAATGTGATGAACTGAGTACATTACAAAGCAATATGCATTAATCCAGCTCTGTACAGATGTTGTCATCCTATTATGAGAGAAACTGTAAGGAACAAACGGGAGGGAGGGAACAGCTACAGCAACTAGGAGTACTACAAAGGAAAAGAATTATTTACAAAGGAAAAGAACAGCTTCCTAAATCTTAGCCAGACGGTAGCTACAAGAAAGCAACATGGAATCCAACAGATTTACATGGGGGAAGGACTGAAAAAAAAATATTATTTGCACTACTAATGAAGAGCATTCTGATCAGCACTAACACACTGACACAAAGAAAAGGGAAGTTCCAGTAGAACATCTAGAAACCAAGCTTATTTGGCAGCAGAAACATCTCCCAGAAGAAGCCATGAATCCTGGAAGAGTTGCAAACAGAATGGACAATCCATGGCAAGATATACAAAGCAAACAATGCACTGTGGGCAAAGAAAGGCAGCAAGCGAGGCAGGAACACAGGCTCCTCAATGTTAGCACAGATGCATACCGCTAGTGTGAGCACGCTGCGTTCCAGTCTCACGCTCCTCAGCCCCAGCAGAGCACTGCTCCCAGTAAGTCCAAGTGCTGGGACAAGGCCAAGAAAACTGAAGGCAGCATTGCTGCTGCAGAGCTAGTGGCCAACTGGAAGGTTTTAGTGTCTAAATTCAGCATGCAGGGCAGCTGTTCTGCATCTTCTAGGCTGCCTCTGCCTTGCTGGGCCTCCATTTCTCCAGGATATGTAAATGTACACTGATATCCTTCTGAAGAGGTAAACCATTTCAGTGATTTATTGGGTTGGGGAGGGTAATGAGGTAATTTTAGGAAAAAAAAAATTATTCATAACACAATTTGATTTTTATTCCCAGAGTGCATAGTGATTCTGACATACTATATCAACTGATATGTTCTCATTATGGCCTTACACACTTTATATTCCAGTTGCAGAATTAATTCCCCTGACATTCATCATACCAGTTCAGCTAATATTTTTGTAGATTGTTTCAGTCTGATTACAGTATTTCATATTACATTTGTGTTCTTCAAAACAATCAAAAGTTAATTAGAAGGAAAAAGCTCTCGACATTGCTGACTAACAAAGCACACACAAGTAAGCTCAGTTCAAACCCTAAAAGTGTGGGTGTTTTCTTATGCACAAGCCTCTTTGGTATGCACGTCTTACAAAAGCACCTATAATAAACTGCTTCTGAATTGCTCTAGGTTACAATTAAGCTATCCTTTCCCTCACCCTCCTCTCTGCAAAGTGCTTTGCTACTGTGCAGTAAAGACACTTGAAAATTAGAATCTAACAGGAGACTTTACTAATATTGACCTTGCTTCTTGTGTATATTACACTGATAAATGAGTGAAAGCCAATACTACACAAATTCACATTTTAAAGCTCTTGTTTCTTCATAAGAAATGGATACCTTTGAAGACACCCTTGCAATCCCAGAAACACAATATTTGTGTTTATCATGCAGATTAAAATTTAGATGGTGAAACATTTATTGCTGAGCTAAAGAAGTTTTTGCTCTTTCCCCTCAACCCCAAAACACATTGGTTACCTATTCAGTCTCCTTTACTGAAGGGTCTAAGCAACCCCAGCCTTCTGTGTACTACCTCTCAATATCCTTGCAAGGAGAGGACAGGCTAGATGAGGGTGCCCGAGTCACAAAGAAACCTGCATAAAACTGAAACCAGGACTTGCAAACACTAAAGTGTACCTCTAGCTACTAGACTTTCCTTATCTGCCACAATAAAATTGAATGAGTTCACCACACCACCTCTCATAAATAAAGCTTCAAAGTAGAAAGGACATCAGATTAAGAGCTGAGTACTTTCCAGAAGAAATGTTTTTGTTACCAGTTCTCATTTTTAGCATAACAGAGTCCTCCTTCGCCTCCTCCTGGAATTCTTAAAGGCTACTGCAAATGATGAAAAAGCATCTAAAGACCCAGAACTTGTATTGATGGGTTTTTTGAGAAAGAATAACTGCTAATTTTTTTCAAAGGAATCTGTTTTAAAGCCTTTCACGAGTGAAGTCTGAGATCAGCATGAGCTGCTGTTCCCCAGAAGCGCATTAAAAGGGCAGATTAAAAATGGAGGACCAACTGTGAAATTTAACAGGTAATTATGAAAGCAATTGCAAGGAAAATATTCCGAGGTGACAGGCCAGAATAAAGATAGCTACAACACCTAAGTTAAAAAGCCGTGTTCCTCCCTTTTGAAGCCAATTATCTTACTGTAGCTCTAACTATGTTTATCACACCTATGCCTGGCACCAGTGAAGGGCATTCTGAGGTATTAATAACTGGGTTATGCATTTTGAAGGGAGCATTACATGAAAAATAACAGTATTTAGGGATGTAACAAAAATGCTATCAGTGGCCATTTTTTGAGACTGCAGGAAGCAGCCTGGGAAAATATGATAGTACACAGCTTCTTTCTAGGACATTTTATTCTCAATTCAAGATATCCACAATTACAAGGAATAAACTTGCATTACAACTAGCTGATATGTCATCCTGTAATATTTTATTATTTCTTTCCTAGAGTATGGGAAGCCGCATGGAAAAGAGAGCATCATTTCCCCAATAAACATGCATCTAAGATGATAGTAAACAGATCAATTACTTTCAAGTATACCTGGAAGGATTTTGAAAACAAATTTAAAGTAAAAACAGTTGACATAGGCAGATCATTTGAAATACCAATCTAGAAAGCTCACTAAAAGCAAGTGCTTACAGCTGGAAAATGCAATCAAAGTCTAAAGAGATTAGGCTGAGATGATGTAAAGTTAGAATATTACATGCAATAAGCTTGTTGCTGAAGGGCAGATTTGCTTCCATTATAGCCTTTACTGGAAAACAAAATAAAACATATTTTATATGTTATTTTAAGACAGATTGATGATGTCAGATTGGAAGGAAACAACTGAGATGACAAAACTTACTCTTCAGCCCCTGCTAAAACTAAGCAGTGACCAATATGATGTTAAAGTGATCATCTATTTGATTTTCATCATTCTTAATTCCTTCCAACCTTTCTTCTTCTATACTGGTGCCAGTGTCCTGGCTTCATGTTCACTGTCTGCACCAAGTCCTCTAAGTCTAATGGTCTGTCCAGAGCAGAAAGCACAGCTTTTGGCAGCAGGCAGCTTTGAGCTACCAAGTACATCTGCCCAGCATCTGTCAGTCCTCCCTACAGAGATGCCAATTTGAGGCACAGAAGCTGTGGATATCAGCTCAGAGGCTTTGCCAGGGCTCCTACAGGCACTATGCAGTGACATAAGAGCTGAGCCTGAGGGGAGCCCACTATGCTTACCGGATGGTGAACAGCAGAGAATAATGCATGCCAGCGCTCTTGTCCAGGTATCTGTAGCTTTAACTTGAGTACCCTTTCTTCAAAATCCAAAACCTCTAGCTTTCCTCCTTTTCTTGCTATCAGTGTGGATTTCCCCTCAGTGTCCAGAACAATTAAAGCCTCTCCTGCTAATGACTCATGCCATTCTTTTGCATTTTACCCTACTTGGATGGTAGGAAATCAAAGGTGAGATGCTACGTGACAAATGTAGAAGAACACATGGGGATAATGAAACTAGTCAGCAACCACAGCATGATTGAGATATATAGCAACCACTCAAATACTGATGGGTGACATTCTCCCTTCTATCAGCAGTATTAATAAAAAAATCCCTTCTGTAACTAACTATCTTTTTTTTGCAGGGCTGCCTTAACTGGAAAGTCCCAAGGCTACATGGAACACGATAAAAGAAAGGCAGCTGATTTCAGAAATGTCTCGGAGTCATCTTCTTCGCTCCTAAATACCTAACTTTATCTCTTTTGCTAGGTATTTCTTTTCTCTAAAGTCTTCATAACCTTTTCCAGTTAATATAACAACCTCTGGCAAGAACTTTCAACAGTACCCAATTAATTCACTAACCCAAGACCCAAAGGTTTTCACTCCTAATCCACAACTTCTAACTCCAACTGTACTCTTTAGTCACTGTCCAATCATAATTTCAAGACAAGTTTCTTGTTCTTGTATGAAAAATGAAAAGAAAAAAAAATTGGCAGTTGTCTATCCACCCACAAACCTTGGCAAAAACCATCTATCTGGAGGGGAAAATGAAGCTTCTTCTTCACAAAGACAGTAAGATCAAAGTCCATAGCTTAAGTATCTCACAATCCAAAACAAACAGAGGAAGAGATATAAAACACATGGAAGATTCAAGTTTTAAACACTGTCTTTTTGTGATAACTTAATACAATATCTATATAGTAACAGTTCATAAGGTGGGTGGCGAGCATTTGGGCAGAAGTCAGTTTTATCGAATAACGATACAACATAGTTGAAAACCATATACATATTAACCAAGTTCTCAGCACAAATAGTAGCCCAAAGACTGGCAGAGGAAAACTTTCAGAGGAAACATTTGAGACAAACATAGAAAAAAATAACGATGCAAAAAACAAGTGGAAATCAGCACGAAAGAGTTAAAAAGCAGGAAAAAGAACAGAGGAGCTTGGAAGGAAATGCGTTTAAGAAACGGAAATAGCTTTAAGATATTTCTCCTCAGCCTAGAGTAGATTAAAAAAAAAAAGTGGGATACAAAAAATTAAACTGTGATGGATTCAAGAGTTTTAGCATTTGAGTACTGTGCTGATATTAGACATTGTGTTGAAGAAAATATTCTGAGGAGCCTTGCAGATATATAAAACTCGGGCCTTGAAAGATTTAACAGCCACCAAACCTCTGAGTGAAAAGCAACTGTGATATCACAGATCACAAAGCCATAGCAGTTTGTTTAAGTGAACGAAAACAACATCTGCTGTATGATTTCACTACCACAGTGCACTTCTCTGCTGCTTTCCACGGCATTGACACAATTCAATTGAACTGATTCTTATTAGGGACACTGCATCCACCAGCTTGAAAGAAGCACAAATGACATGAACCAGCAACGATCCTCTGGTTTTCACTCTGCTACTTCTAAAGCCACAACTTTCCACAGTTGCTGCTAGTGCAGCTTTATAGAGATGGCACTAAACTGTGCCCATCTGCAGGTACAGGGTGCTATGAAAAGAACTGCATTGCCAACCTTCTTTCTAAATTTCTGTCATTAAATTGAAAAAAAATAAAGCAAAAGGTTTTGCTTCTCCGATTTTCCAGGCAGTTTACTCACACACTGGTCAGCACACTGTGTACATTAGTTCTCTCTGCTTATTTGGGTCATTTCCAGAAGTGTGAAAAAGACTTGGGAAGAAAAAAAAAAAAAAAGATAAAAGCTTCAGTTTTCATTCATGAACAAAATATTACCTGGAACAACTCTGAATTTATATATTTTTCTTAAGTCTGTTAGATTTAAAACCTAAAAAAAAAAAAAAAAATCTATATCCTGTAGGAGGAATGCAGGAATATTTGTAGAAATACACCCTGCAGCTTTCTCCTGAGTGCAATAACCCCCAGAGCAGCTTGTCTGCTGTGGTCTGGGGCCAGCACCAGACTTGAAAGTCTTTGGCAGGAGAACTGGAAATGCCCTTCAAGAACAATCAAGCCTGTAATGAGAATCACACAACATAAGAAAGTTTGCTGTGTAACAAAGGGCACGTACTTGTAGAGGAAAAATACACCAATTTTACCTAGGAGAAATAAGAACTCCACTCTGTGATTAAAAATAAATAAATAAATAAATAAATACATAAATCAGTTCTGTTGGTCATTTTAGCTCCCTGTTGTAGATGACCCATTTGATATCAGAGAAAGCCAGATCTGCAGATCCTTTCTCAAAGACATGCAAGTAATTTTACTTTTTCAGTTATCCTCATTGTAAGCTTGAAATACCCACTAGAAGGGATCACAATAGCTAGCATGCCTTCCAGTTGGGAAGCAGGTCTTTGTCTGAACAAACAGCGTTGTTGACCAGGGAAGATGCAGAAAACCTGATGAACAAATGATGGATCTAATACAGAAATACTCTGTCCCAAGACTAAGAGTGTACAGACTAATTTTAATGCTCAGTGCTCCACAAGACTTCTTTGAGCTAGTACTGCATCTGATTCCTACATGCCAGTTCTTGTCCAAATGAAAATCCTTATCCAACTGGAATTAACAATTATTAAAAATCCAGCCAACAGAGTAGTGGCATCTTGAGCTTCCACTGCAAATAATGAGCTCAATAAAACACTGTATAAATCAGAGAGCTTCTAGGGTCATGTTTTATGACCATAAAGTTGATGCCTTGAAATCCTACTAGTTGGAGACATCCTCTGGTGTCCTCTACCATATATCCAGGACTCATGGAAAAGCAGATGTGAAGGAGAAATGGAGGAGGAGGCTCAGCTAGTATGAGTTATATACAGTGTCCTGGCTTCACTCACCTCATCCTTTAGGTAGAGGTGGATGTTCAGCTCACCCCTAACACCATGTCTTTTCCTAATTCTGCTTGTCTGCTTTTTTGCCTGAAGAAGTCTAAATCTTGCCTTCTCAAACCTAAAAGTCAAGTCCCAAAGTAGCGTTCTAAACCCTGCCCAGCTGAATCAGTCAACACTCTTGTCCCCTTCTCCAGTTCCTCTGGTTAGGGAAGAGAATCAGGACAATGGTACCTGGTTTAGGTCACAAGGGAAAAATACCCTTTTGCTCACAAAGCCAGCAGGAGATCCTTCAAGAAACATGCACTCTGCATGTATTATTCCAGGGTCACTCCAAGGACACAAGATTTGGAAAACAAAGGAATGAAGGAATAATGCAAAACTGAATAAAATAAAATAAAGCCCCAGGACACAGCTGGGAAATAGACACGCTGCTGGACACTAATCTCAATTTTGAAATAAAGTTTGGAATTTCCTTCAGGGAAGCTCTGCAATGTGCTGGGCAGGTTGAGTCACCAGTTGCTGGAAAGACAAAGAACTGAAGAGGAACCTTGTAAGGCTGGGGCTACCAGGACACAAAGTGTGCATCTCTTCACTGGGATTGGCAGAAAGGATTACTTCTGCCTCCCAAACTCCAGACACACTGAAGTACGTGCTCTGCCAGAGGATGATGGACCTAATGGACCTGATCGTAAAGGAGATAATGATCCTGCAGATGCTGACTGCATTGATAATTTAGAAATGTCAGTTTTGCAGTCACTGATCACAGTGCACATGCAGTATATTTCTTCAAGGAAATTCAATTTTATAAACAGAAAAAAAATCCTCATTAGACACTTCAGGGTTTTGAGCTAGCACAAAAACTCCAAGGCTTTTATTATTGCATTTTCAAGTGCACAAAAGGGTCTGTGTCTGAAACCTTAAATCTAAACAGTGCCCAGCAAAATCACTGACATTCTACCCAAAGCTTGCCTATATGGAGATATTTAGATCATTAATGGTAAAAGACTGACACTAAAGAAGTGCTGCTCTGGTTCTTTCTTTCTTTTTCCAGTTGTAACCTTCTCTAGAAGTTTCTTCCCTCTTTGAAGTACTTCCACAACCACAGAATAACCAAGCACCTTTAATTCATGCAGCAGCTCAGCTTCTCTGCTAATGGACTGAAAAAATGTCCATAATTAATGAGGCAGGTGTAAAGAGCCCTAGAAAAACCAATCCTAGAAAAATCTTTTCCCTGATAACCACTTGTGAGTTCCCTTCTTCCATTATAAACATCATTTTTGATACATATTTTGAATTAAAAGAATGCTTTGCATTTTCTTAACCTTTCATGAGCCACAAACCTTTCCATGATCCTCTTGTCAGAGAAACAGTCAAGTGTGTGAGCACCTGCATGTGTTGCACAATAAAACAACCATATACTGCTGAGACACTTCCCAGGGTTATTTTGAATATTTTTGCAGTGATTATGAAATCTTTCTATTGTTTTAAAAAACATCTTTCCCCATCTGTGAAAGGTTCCAGCAAATATGGAAAGTGCATAACAAAAGTAAAAGTTTCACACACACACAAAGACACAACATACTCCCTACTAAAGACATTTTTGTCTTTCGATTATGAGAAGTTGTTTTTAATCTGTGACTAAAAGCTCATTTAAAGTAATTTAAAAGTCAGCAGTGTTCCCTTACCATCATTTATATTACATTAACTTTCCTATTTCTAACTAAAAATATATATTCTGCAAATTCATATCACGCAGTTCATAAACCTCTCTGCCTTAATTTGCACATAAGAAAAATTAAACTGTAAAAATTTCACTGCTCCGTTACCATTTGGAGTGGCAGATGTCCAACTGCCAGCTGTACACGTGCTGAATACGAAGCACTAATTATAGAGTAATCAAACGCTTTGCTAAACCATATTTAAGAATTTTATTGTCACTTAATGACTACACAAGTATTAGTAGATAAACACACATGTGGTCCATTAGTACAGCATCTGCCAAGTTTTAAGCATATCCATAATGTGTGGGATAAATGAGAACTGATGACTGGACAAATCAACTTTCCAAGAGCCTTTGACCCTGTCTTTCAGTGAAACTCTCGAGAAAACAGAAAATTATCACAGAGATAAAAGGTAGAGTTGCATCATGGATTAGAAAGTGTCAAAGAGAAAAAAAAAAAGGAAGAATTAAAAATAATACATAAATCTCTAGTTGTGGCAAAATGCATCTAAACAGTGCAAAGACATTATCTTCAGGCTTAAGTCAAGTATATGCCTTTACAACCCGGGAAAGGAAATAAATTAATGCAATTTGTATTTGCCACTGACTCAAAAATACTTGAAATCATTAAAAAAATAAGAAACCATGATAGCAGAGACCATCCACCTGGCTTATGATTTTACTTCTGCTATATTATTCTTTGAAGGAAGGAACCCTTCTTTCAACTTTTTTTGTCTACAGCACAAAAAGCAAGCTACAGCGTTCATCCTAAAATACATTCCACAGCTGGGCACTGTTCCATACACTCTACTTGACTTTACACTCACCATCAATTAGTTTACCTTTTTTGCCTGCATTGTCCCGTCAGTTGAGGGAGCTTCCTCAAGGAGCCTGATGAATTTCCAGAGGAAACTTGAGATGTGGCTTCCTCCAATTAGGTCATTAAATTTACACACTCGAATCCCTTTACATCTTAAAATCTCTGAACTTGTGACATTGTCTTGCCTTAAATTGCACTGCAGAACTCATCTGTGTCATGTCATCTTTAAATCATTCAGTCTCAGCCAGGCAGTTGAGCTGATCACACCCAATTAAACATAATGATGTTTCTTTCACCTGCCACTTTACTACTGAAAGGACAGGCAGAGCTCTTGAAGGCAGACAGTTAGCTTTATTTTTTTAAACTCACATGGGCAGTACCTAGCCTAACAGTCTCTGTCTGCTTTCCAAAGCCTCTGGCAAAAAAGGAAAAATACAGCAGGATGCCCAAGAGGAACAAGTGACCGTCCATATGTGGCAGTAAAAATTCAATATTAATGACATTATTCTAAGTTCAAGTAAATTTTGCAAGCTAAGTTCTAAAGGAACAATCCCTATGCAAAACAGAGATCTGTGCATCTTTGGCAGCTGCCTTTTTTGAGCAATGCCTAAAAAGAAACAACAGTACTTTTGTGTCACTGTTCACAATGTAGAGAATGCTTTGATGCCAGTCTACGCCATCCAAGATGTGAAATAATGAGATATCTCACATCTAACGACGTAAGTAACAGTCATCTCAATCTCTTATTTCTTGTCTTAAGCAAAAATTAGAAGGATTTGAGCAAGAGCAGCAAAAATAGCTAGAAATGTGGGTAGATTCTCATAATTTGGGGGGGGGTCCTAAATAAAGAGCCCAATAAGGAAAGCCCAGTTACAAGTATTTTCTTACCAGATCTCCAATGAAAACAAAAAGCAATGTATTTAACTCTGGTAGTAATAAAATAAAAAAAAATTAAATCTTTTCTTATATGGAGCTATCAGAACATACTGGGACAGGACCAAAAGCCAAGAAAGAAATTATTTCACCAATTCCTTGAGAAGGCCAAAACAATAGTCTAGATGCTTGCTGCTGTAAATGCCAGCATAAGGATATACTCTCTCAAAACCAGTCATGTTGTAGATGATGCATATTACTCATGGACAATGATAGCTCAAGGCAGTATTTCACATAACTGGAAACATCACTCAAGTTTGATCCAAACTGAAACACAGCACTCTGTTGATAACAACAACAAATTTGCCCTTATGACTCTCCTGATTGAGAATTATAAGCCCTCATGTACCACACAGGGCTCCTTTGAATTTAAAGTATTTGTTTAAATTTATACTACTCTACATGTTTTCAGCAAAGGAAATCGGTGAAGATTAGCTATATTCATTCATTGTATTCTACAACAAAAACTCTTATTACAGGGATGACAGGAATGCAAGAAGGGTAAGGCATGTGTCATATAGACATTGACATCAAAACAGACCCCCAAACCTTAATGCTTTGCCCTTGTTCTGTTTGCTTGGGTGGGAGGATGGCGGTTTTATCCTTTATTATTATATTTCTCATAATTTAGTGTACAAAAGTTTGGGTAATTCAGCATTCAAGCACTGGGACAAGGAAAGGATTAGCTAAAAAAAAAAAAGGAAAAGAGAGCATCTCTACTACTTGCCCTTTAGCACACAGTAGTCAGTCCAAAGGTCCTGGGAACCCCTGAATAATGAATTACTACACCATACAGTAGGTTTGATCAGTATGGGATGTAAGAGTCATTTTAGGGTTTAGCATAGTTAAGCTCACAAAACTATTCTTTTCAACTGGTTTTCCATTTCAATTGGTTTAATATTATACAGAAGGCTGTGTAGCAGTTAGTCATCCACCTCCACGGGGGAGGAAAACTGGCTAGAGACAGACTCAGAAAAGCAAGAAAAAGCATTTTTCATTATTAAAAAAATGAACTTCTGAATACAGGTCATTGTGCTTGGGGTACATCAAGAGAATGCAAATAGGCAGTCCAACAACACCACCTTACCTCACTTCCACATCTCTGATGACATGCAATGGATTAGCTGCCATCACTTACACTCGCTCTTTAAGGACTGAATGGCAAAGAACTGCATGTGGGCTTTTGGAACACAATGTAGCAATGTGTACTAAAAGTAGCATATGAAAAGCAAATCCCTAAATGGCACAAAGATGTAATTTGCACAACAACGTTTCAGTTTAGCTCTTCAGTCTGCAACCGAAGGAAAACAATATTTGGTTTGAACACACCAGTATCCTTAAGCTTTGGGCCTCCAACAATTTTTTGATTTATAACAAACATCTAATGCAAAATTTTTAAATATCATCAGCTTTAACTGAGTGGTACCAAGTCAGAAACCGATTTTCACTCTTCTGTAAGGTAGCACTAAAAACAATACAAGCTGATGAGAAATATATTTTTGTACTTTCTGGTTTGTTTACTCACTGAATTTGAATTTTTGTTTTGATAGAATATGAAGGCCATAAGGGCATAGCAACTGACAGAAGACTACTGGGCCACAGAGACCTCGAATCTCTCAGCTCTTCTTAAAGCAACTGGATTTCAGGGTAACTGATCTTGCAAAGTAATCAGCTTCACATTAATTGTTTCAGAGAAAGTTAGGAAAGACCTCTTAGTTGTTTTATGAAAGATACATTGTTAACCACTTCAGCTGGCTAAGATTTAAATATAGTGGGTTCATATCATGGCAAAAAAACAAACAAAAATACAAACAAACAAACAAACAATTACTTTCCTGGACCCTGAAAGCACTGTTAAGAGAATTACTGCTAAAGAAAACTTAAACCATCTTGACATCTCTACTGAAATTAGCTACTTTTAAGCCAACCCTAAACCCAAGTGGGCTTACTCACTGTTTTGCATTTTAAACTTAGACCATTTAAATGTTTTAATTTACAGCACAGACCTTATACAGAATTTTTTCAGTGCAACTGACAGACCAACAAACTGCAGTCCCAAACACGAAAACCATAAGGAGGGATCAGACCTTCTACAATTACTCCTTTTTTCTTCAGAACAGAAGCCTTTCCACCTCCCACCATTAATCTCATCCTCATCTTCCTTATCCTGAATAATCTAGAAGTGGACAAAAAGTATCAGTTCACAAGGCCAATAATAAGGGCATTATTTAAAAAATTTACATGCTAGACAAATTTATTTTTACATGGGTGAAGCAACAGAACTTCCTCTTCCCTATAAGAATTCTCTCACAAATTATGCTTTACCATGAGGAAAACAAAAATACACACTCTGCAAAAGTCTCATTCTATTTAAAAACTTCTGGGTTTGTCCCATTTAAGAGTATTCCATTTTGTTCCCTTTTCAGCCACCCTGACTCTTCTCACCATAAATCTACACACCAACTTCCTTTTTCCTCTGAGTTTCTATGCTGCCTATGCTACTGTTGTTCATTTCAGATCCTGTTCTCCTTCCCATTCCCACACTCTGAAACCTCTTTCACAACTATTCATTTTGGTTCCTCACCCATGTCAGTGTTTGCAACCAGGAGTCACAGCCTGGCATGGACACATAGAACCTTCCATCTCCTGCATGCCAAGCTCTTCCAAAGCGCTGCTGAAGCATCCCAGTTATGCGAAAGGCCTCCTCAGATTGCCCGCTCCAAGCACTTCAGGGTAGGAGAGCCTGGTCGCTGCAGTACTATTTTCCTAGGGCCTAGCACTTCAAAAGCAGCCGCCTACCTTATACGTGTGAAAGTTTTTTGTAGTACAGGGCATCTGTCAGGCAGCAGCACATAATTATAACTACTACACCCTTTAAAGTCACTGTCCAGGATGTAGAAATATTTATTTTTCAACAAAACCTCACTGACATAGGTCTTAACCCTTTACTACCTGCCACAATACACCCCCTTCTCAAACACCTGATGGATGGTCCTGTAGTTGAAGCACCTTCTTCTTTCCCTAGATGTGCTTTAATATACCTAAAATCCCAACTGTTTCTGAATAACAGTTTTGAGGTTAAAATGATGGCCTGCTCTCTTGCCACTGCTCTGAGCTATCCTAAAAGATAATCACCTGCAACAGAGCAATTTGATTGATGATGCTCATGACCGACCAAAAACTAGCTGGGGGAAGGTATCTCCCCTGGATGAAGATGTGTCTTCTGTATGAAGATACCTTTTCTCTTCCTGAATAGTTTCACGTGGTTTGACTGTCCAGACTGGGCAGATGCTTCCATCTCAAGGGGAGCAGAGCTGCAGACCCATGTGGCTTCACAGCATGGCACCCCAAGCACCATTTCAGTGAAATCCCCCCTCTTCACCCATCCATGTGGTGCCACACAACCATCCCAGCTCCCGTGATAACGCCGGGACCCACCTCACCGGCCACCCCATCTCAGCCCTCCCTGCAGGCCCCCGGACACCCCTTCTCCTGCCCTACCATCCCCTTGGACACAGGCCGAAGAAACACACTTGGGATAGGGGCCCAAACAACACGGTGGGGAGAGAGGGGGCTACACCACCCCCTCCTTACGACACGGATTTGTGGTGGAAGGTGGCAGGAAACACCCATTTCCACCCAGCGGGGCTGGACGAGGGGAAGGGGCGCCGTCCCTCCGCAGGAAAGAGGGGCCAGGGAGGAGGGGGGATTGCCCCACAGCGGGGTGAGGGCACGGAGGGGGGCACGGAAGCGGCGGAGGGACGCGGCCCCCGGGGCAGGAGCCGGGGCCGGAGCGGCCACTCACAGAACTCGGCGATGTAGGAGGACACGGCGTAGTTCTCCTCGCACCACTCCAGGGTGGAGGTCGGCGGGCCCCAGTAACCCTCCCGGTCGGCGGCCGGAGCCATCGCGGCGCCCGCTTCAGGCTCGAGCGGAGCCGAGGGAAAGGGGAAGCGGAGGGAAGACGGCACCGGGCCCGGAGCGCAGCACCAGCGGCGGCAGCTGAGCAGGGAGGGCGGGCGGGGGCCGGCACTGGGCCCGCCCCGCCGCGGGCGGAGCCGCGGGTCGCCATGGCGACGAGCTGCGGCCTGCTGGAAGGGGGGCGATGACTGGGGGCAGGGGAAGAGTTTTGTGGTAAAAAGAAGAGATGTAGGGAGTCTGTGGGGAAGGATCGGTGTGGGGCACGTTTGGCTCTTAGGGAGCCCGCGCCATGCCCCTGTGGGGATGAGGCGGGACGGGCAACATCACGGCGCCCTCCTCGCCCTCTTTTCAAGCCAGTTTGGAGGCTCTGAGGAGGTTTCCTCCCTCAGCTTTTCTCACCGGTTTTCCTTGCAGACTTCAGGGAGGGTTTGTAGTGTGAGCGGGGCAGCGTGCTACCTTCGTGTTGTTAGAGCAGGGATTCACAGAGTCGTGGGGTGGTTTGGGTTGGAAGGAACCTTAAAGGCCATCTAGTCCCAACCCCCCTGCCATGGACGGGGACACCTTCTAGTAGACTAGGTTGCTCAAAAGCCCCATCCAGCCTGGCCTTGAGCAATTCCAGGGAGGGGGCATCTGCAGCTTCTCTGGGCAACCTGTGCCAGTGCCTCACCACCCTCTCAGTGAAGAATTTCTTCCTTAAGGCAATGAAGAGGCAAGTGTTCCTCATACTCGTGGGCTGAGAGGAGGAAGGTTTTTTATAGCACTGCCTACTACACGGGGGTTTTCCTCTCATCTGATGCCTTATTTAGTTTTCTCAGTGCTTACTATGTGTACTATACTTACACCCATAATATGCAAACTGCTTCTCAAGCAGAGTTGGTATCCAGAGGCAAGCAGAATCTAAAAAGGGAAAGACTCGAAACACATGAGAAAAGAAAAAAGTGCACTAGTAAAGGCCTTGTAGTACTATGTGGTTTTTATGTTTCAGAAGATGGTCCAAAGATTGGATGAGAAGCTTTGGGGCAGACCTTGGGGGCTGTACACAGTGCTTGCACCCTGCTGGTCAGCAGAAGTTATTATACCCACTTTTAAACACACAAACCTCTTTTCCCACATCTTATTTCTCCTCACCTCCCCTTCTGTAAACTATAAAACTCCAATCTAAACACAGACCTTTCCTAGTGTAAATTTCTATCATGAAGACTAGCCTGCCTTCTGCAGTTCAGTTTACATATCATTGCTTTCAGCATTAGGCAGAGATATATTTAACATATATCACTATTTGTCATAGTGTTATACAGCCTTCAAAGCAAGATTTATTTTAGTGATGGCAATAACAATACACTTAAATGGTCAAAACAGCATCAAATAACTGTGGATTTTTATATGCAGACTGACTTTATATATTTTTCTGATCTAGATTATCCTTCTGAAATTTAAACTTTCAAAACTGAGGGCAGGAAGAGTACCAGACTGATCCAGATGCAGAAAAGTGGCTGTAAGCAATGAAGAGGATTTTGGCCTGTTTGATGCATGTTAGCTTTCCGGACTTTTGAAGTTTCTGTTTATATAGTAAGGAAATTTGTAGGGCTCTAATCTATCTTTTATTATCATGGTAATCTATTTTAAGGTTAAAAGTTCTTAACAGAAAAATAATTCAAAGTTTGAAATTGCAGTTGTTCAGAAACTAAAGAAAGAACTATGAAATATCTTAAATATTAGCTAATAAATATTTGCTCACCAAGAATAAAAATGAGAACAATATGGGGAAAAAGCAGACAATTTTTGTAATACTGAATTACAATTGGCTTTAAATAAATAATTAAAAATATTGATGTTTGTTTCTTTTCTCATCACAAGCATGCTGCCCATGAGAAGATTTGTCACCACAACAAAAACAGAAGTCAGACATGAAACTGGCTTTAAAAATGGGTGAGATAAATTAATGGAAGATTGTATGGGGTAGACAGAAACAACAGTGTGGGTTGTCATCCATTCTGATGTCCATAGAAAGACAATAAAAACGCTTAGCTAGCCCTTAATTTGAATCATTGGGGAATTTTTATTTATTTGGCTCGTTTCTGTAGTATTTTCCATCACAGTATGCATTTACTTCTGACTTGTTCTGTGGTTTGGCTTTCTGCTATTGAACTCTGATGAACCTTTCAGTCCTCAGAAGGATAGTATTGAAGAGGCAGCCTGAAAATATTTTATAGAGGTAAATTCATCTTCCACAGCACCAACTTTGACCATCTCAGCTGTTGCAATAATACATATCAAAACCATTACTTTTCCTCTGTAACCTTGAGCTATGCATTGTTATGTCCATTACTGCACTGGATATAATGTGACAGCCTGAAATTATTTGCATCTAAATGTGGTCTATCTGATTAAAGGGTCAAACCTACCTCTGTGGAGGTGTTGGATTTTCTTTCTCTGATCTGTATGACCTATGGAGGGAATGTATTGGTTTTGAAATAACAAAATCAAACATAAAGCTCCTGAAATGCTTATTTTCAGTTACGCTAAAAATGTACTTATGCTGATGGAGTAGTTTCCTGTGGCCTCAGGTTGCCTGTGGCTAAGGTTCCTCTTTCCACACAGTTTTATGTTGCCCTGAAACCTCATGGCCTAACTGATCAGTGGTTAATTGAGACATGTCAGTTTACACCACTAGAGGGATATGTCCTGTTAATTTAGTGTGTGAATCCTGTAGTATTTTGCTTGGGAATGGAAAAGGGCTGCTGTTCAGAAATGGCACGTGTTCAGCTTATTTTTGTGATCAGTGAAATTCAGGAAATGACACCTGAAGAAGAACATTTTTGTCTCTCTCTGCTCTATGCAGATACTTTATCGTGGCTTGTGCTGCTGATTGTTTCATTTCTGCATAAAATGGGACCTAATAAGCAGATTGATTAGAACTCATAATGGTGATATATGTTGGAGAAGATTGTACTTACTTCCTCTCATCAGTGTATATGTGCAAAGGGGAAGATAAAACTGACATAAAATCTTGAAAATGTCTTCACTGCTTGGTTCTAATAATGTTAAAATAAAGACATCATTCACAAAAATAAAGCTGATTTTTTTACTATAAATTGCCTTTTCAAATTTTACAGTAATTATCGCAGAATGGTTTGGGTTGGAAGGGACTTTAAAGACCACCTAGTTTCAACCCCTCTGCCATTGGCAAGAATACCTTCTACTAGACCAGGTTGCTCAAAGCCCTATCTGACCTACCCTGAACACTTCCAGGGATGGGGCATCCACAGCTTCTCTGGGCAACCTGTGCCAGTGCTTCACCATCCTCACAGTGAAGAATTCATTCCTGATCTAATATCTAATGAAGTAATTCCTCCTTGTCCTGTCACTCCATGCCCTTGTCAAAAGTCCCTCTCCAGCTCTCTTGTAGCCCCTTTAGGTACTGGAAGTAGCTCTAAGGTCTCCCCAGAGCCTTCTCTTCTCTGGTATGAACAGACCCAACTCTCTCAGCCTGTCTCCGTAGCAGATGGGCTCCAGCCCTCCTTATGAACCTGTCCTTCCTGTAGGATTTTTTTTTTATTAGGCCATAGTATTTACACCATCTTAGGTGTTAAATCCCAAGTCATGGTTCTCAGCTCTAAAGTCTCACTTCTCATGATAATATTGGTTTCTAAATACTACATCTCAAAATGTCATTGGCAGCTTTCTGAATTGTCTAGTCCATACTGGTTATGGAAAAAGGTCATTAACACCTCTAGATTCTGCAAGCCTGATCCTGTGTAACATGTAATTTATCCCATTGGTTTATATGCAGATAGCATGAGTAAGATGCTAAAAATAGGATTATAAGGGGCTGAATCAGTCTTTGTAATGTGCCTTGAAGTTTGAGGGTTCTTTATGAGCACTGGGGCTGGGATGAAGATAATTATGCCTGAAGAAATACCCCAGAAACTTATTGGCACCTGAATGAGTGAAAAAGAGAAGTTGTTTCCTGGTGTGGAGAAGGATTTGATCAAAGAAACTTCAGTGGGCTTTAGCAGACCTGATTGCTTGTTCATCTCTAGGTAAAGCAGAAATGTCTGCATTGGTGTTACATGGAGTCAGGCATTTGTAAATTATCATCAAAAGGACTCATGTCCTAGAGCCATAAACATTTTCATAATTTCCCCAGTGTAATATGACTCTTCTTAGTCATATTCTCAAGGCTATTGTATGCATTTTGGCAACTGATTGTGGTAGTGAATGACGGCATCACAAATTGCAGCTCTGTGGATGCTGTGAGCATCCAGCACTGATGGGCTCAGATATGAATATAATCACCGGAATAGTGTTGATGGAAACGGGTTGCTGAGGACAGGTATTTAGGAAAGGAGGTGTGACCTCCTGGGGACAGGACATTCCCTCATGCAGAGGATGGTTCAGTCCTATATCCAATCCTCAAAGCCAATTTTAGGGAGGTATTTTTCCTCTCCATCTCTTTCCTTGCACAAGCCTTTCTGCTCAGGCCTATCAAGTTGTATCACAACACCTTTAATATCAAAACCCGAGGCAGGTGATACTATCCACAGCAGGTCCCATTTTACCAAAATAAGGAAGTTTGCTTTTTTTTTAGCAGTGGATTAGGCTGAAGCTTTTCTGCACCTGGTTGTTACTACCCTGTAACCACACAGCCTGCGTAGGTGTCTCCAAGCACCTGCAGCTTTCAACCCATTGTATTAGTATGAAGTAAAATTCATGTCAGTTTGCACTAAATTGCAGGGCTGAAATTGCTGAGGGCGGAGATAAAGCTGCTGTTCAGCCATTCCCAAGGGACAAGCAGTTGACACTGGGAGAAGTGTGGAAAAAGAGCTCAGCCTAGTAACTTCTCCAGTTATCTGAGCTTAATTCACCCTTATATGTGAATAAGAGCCCTTATCAGCTGCAAAATGTCTATGGTAAATGTACACCAGTTTAAACTGAAACATCAAATGAAAATCTGTCATGGGAGGGAGATTTTACAGAAGCACAAATGTCATGTGCCTCAATCTCATTGAGCTTCAAAGAAATCTTGGAATCCGTCTGCCTTTGTGCTTTGGAATTCTTCTAGTGCTTTAAAGTAGCAGAAGGAAATGCCATAAGAATTCAGTGTTTACACTTGTAAACAGCTTTCTCTTTAGGAAAAATATAGCAAGCTGTCTTTTTCTGCCTGCTAATTTACATAGGTAGAGCTCAATATGAAGAGACTCCAACGAACTTTGTGACAATATTTGTGTGTTAATCTCAATCTGAATCTCAACTTAAAGACTCAGTTCACTTCCTTAAATGCTGGCACCTTGTGTCATTGGAGATTCTTTCAGAGCAACAGCTGAAGGCCAGGATGCCCTGGGATCACTGGAAGTTTCCTAAGTACAGTGTCATACCCCATATGGTGCTCAGCTGCTTTGCATTCAAAATCACGAAATGGTTATGTTTCTATGAATTGAATTGAGCTTAGTTGTCTGGCTTTTTTGGCTGAATCAGGTTGGGTGAGGTCATGAATCCTACGTCTTTACTCTCTTCTGAAAAGCACTCCACTCTGGTTTGAGGTCAATGAAGCTCCAATTAGGTTTTCTGTCCTGACAGCGTCCATGGAAGGTTCATACCTAACTGACGCTTGGACTTGCTTTTACATCACTTGGCTTGAATTGAGGCATTTATGGGAAGCGGTCTTACTTAGGATCATAGAATCATGAAATCGTTAAGGTTGGAAAAGACCTCTAAGATCATTGAGTCTAACTGTTAATCCAGCACCACCATGTTCACCGCTAAGCACTGTCCCCTAGTGCCATATCCACATGTTTTTTTGAACATTTCCAGAGATGATAATTCCACCACTTCCCTAGGAAGCATGTTTCTTCTGAATATTATGCCACTCATTGGAGTCACATGTTCTTAGGACAAATTTTACTCTCCCTGAATGAAATGTGGGAGAAGAGATATACTAGAGGGCGAGAGACACAAAACATTGGCTTTCTACAGTGCTTGAATAGGCAGCACTGAGTCCATTTGAGTTCCTAAAAATTGACAGTAACATTTTTTGGATAGTGAAAACAGGAGCAGTGCTCCTCACTTTTTGTTCCTATGCTAGCTTCCTCCTCATGAATGGATCTGAGAAAGAATTTGGTGGAGAACACATCACTGATTCTCTCTTAAAACCAGCTCCTTTTGGGAAAGAGAAAGGAGGGCACTGGCACTTTGCAGTTAAAATAAGAATCTATATACAGTATCATGATATTGCTGTGGCACAGAGGAAAGAGATTTGTTGTACGACAAACATATTTTCAACCTTGCAGGAAATATTTTGGAGTCTCCACATTTTATGTGACTTGACGGTGTTTGAATCCATTGGGTGGATTAGGCAGAACTCTCCTGGTAATAGTAGCTACCTTGTGCAGGCAGGGGGCCCATGAATAGCAAGCTTTTGGATGTCAATATCAGTTTGATAACCTGTCCAGCCAAGGTTCTTCAGGCTGAGACCTCCTCCCACCTACATTCATGCTGCTAAAGTTTCTGGCAACACTGATTTCAAGGACCAAGTCCTGGTGTTTATCCATCCTTTCCAGACATACCATTTTGTGTGTGTGACCACACAAAATTCTATGAATCACAGAATCATAGAATGGTTTGGGTTGGAAGGGCCTTAAAGATTATCTAGTTTCAACCCCCCTGCCATGGACAGGGACACCTTCCACTAGACCAGGTTGCTCAAAGCCCCGTCCAACCTGGCCTTGAACATTTGGGACCGTCACAACTTCTCTGGGCAACCTGTGCCAGTGCCTCACAACACTCACATTTCCTAATACACATCTAAACCTGCCCTCTGTCAATTTAAAGACATTACCCCTGATCCTACCACTACGTGCCCCCATAAAAAGTCCCTCTCCAGCTCTCTTGTGATCAGCTGGGGACTGTAAAGGACTGCTCAGTGACCACCTACTGCAGGAATGGAACTCCCAATGCTATGAGGGTTACTTAAGGCAAATTTTGAAGGAAAAATATTGTCAAGAAGCAAGAAAATGGCTGGAAGACAGGCTAATCTTGTCTGTGAGAGAGAAGGACTGAAGTGGTTTTTATCCCAAAACTGCAGTGGGAATGGATTTAGAGAATTTAGCTATTGCCATTGTTTCCCCCTTTTCTTATAACTTTCAGTTTTGGGAAGAAAGCACTCACAAACCATTCATCAACTGCATTTTGTATAATATAGTGTGTGAACCTGGAAGGTGATGTATGTGTTCTATAAAACCCTCTCCATCCAATTATGCACTGCTTGGCACTTGTTCTCACGGATAGGGAAAGCAATTTCCTCATATTGCTGCTCTTGAAAACCTCTGGAATAAAAGGTGGAAAACCACTAGAAGCAAGAAAACAGTCTCAATGGTAAGCAGATGCAGATATATTAAAATGTCAAATATTAAAAGAATTTTTTTAAAATTGAAATATCTTCAGTTGCACTGCACTGACAGTGGGGAAGGCAGCTGCTATTCTCTTCCTTGATCTCTGGGAAAATGGCATATTTACCCCAAGCATATGCAAATTTTTCTACTCAGCCTGGAAATGAAGCACATTCTGCCCATATGATGTTATAATTCTCTCGTTTACTGCAGGAAGGAGGAGGAAAGGATGGTCAAGTCATTATTTACTTGACAAAATCCTTTGTTACTTTTCTGGATATCAGTTAACTACCGGTGAGCCAATCAACTTACACCTCAGCCAAACTCTTTTCTTTAGGAAGTCATTAATAAAAGAGGCTGCTCAGATAATTCAATTTTACTTTATTATCACAGCTTGGATATTCAGACCTATGAACTAAAATGGAGATTAAAGGAAACACAAATAAATGCAATAATACATTTCCACTTTGAACTTTCTGCTGGAATGACTTGTGTCCTCCTATTTCCACAGTAAATGGTTGATGATCAGCCTCAGTAGGAGAGGTCATTACTAGACAGGGAAAAAAAGATGTTTTCTGGAGCTTTTGTATCATGGATCCTGCTTTCTTATGGCATCAGCTTCCAAGAAGTGGATCTGATGTCATAGAAGTGAGTCACAGAATCACAGAATCATCTAGGTTGGAAAAGGCCTTTTAAGATCAAGTCCAACCATTAACCCAGCACTACCAAGCCCACCACGAAACCATATCCCTAAGTGTCACACCTACATGTCTTTAAAATCCTTCTAGGGATGGTGACTTTACCATTTCCCTGGATAGCCTGTTCCAAAGCTTAACAATCCTTTTGGTGAAGAAATTTTTCCTGATGTCTAATCTGAACTGAGAAGAAGACTGACCTGGCTGAACAGTTAGTTTTCATTGGAACTCAGGGAAGAAAAGCGAGTTTATGACCTTTGGAAAAAAGGACAGGCAGCTCAGGAAGTATACAAGGATGTTGTTAGATCATGTAGAGAGAAAATTAGAAAGACAAAAGCTCAGCTAGAACTCAATCTGGCCACCATTGTGAAAGACGATAAAAAGTGTTTTTATAAATACTTTAACAACAAAAGGAAGGCCAAGGAAAATCTCCATCCTTTATTGGATGCAGGGATGAACATTGTCACCAAGGATGAGGATAAGGCTGAGGTACTTAATACCTTCTTTGCCTCAGTCTTTAACAGTAAGACCAGTTACCCTCAGGGCAATGGGCCCCCTAGGCTGGCAGACAGGGACAGGGAGCAGAATAGGCCCCTATAATCCAGGAGGAAGTAGTTAGTGACCTGCTGTGCCACTTAGACACTCATAAGTCTATGGGGCTGGGTGGGATTCATCCAAGGGTACTGAGTGAGCTGGCAGAGGAGCTCACCAAGCCACTCTCCATCATTTATTATCAGTCCTGGTTAACCAAGGAGGTCCCAGATGACTGGATGTTGGCCAGGGTGATGCCCATCTATAATAGGGGTCGGAAGGAGGATCCATAGAACTACAGACCCATCAGCCTGACCTTGGTGCCTGAGAAGGTTAGGGAGTAGATTATCTTGAAAGCCATCACACTGCACGTGCAGAACAACAAGGGGATCAGGCCCATCCAACACGGGTTTAGGAAAGGCAGGTTCTGCTTGAACAACCTGATCTCCTTTTATGACCAGGTGACCCACCTGGTGGATGAGGGAAAGGATGTGGAGTTCACTGAAGTCTTTGACAACGTTTCCCACAGCATTCTTCTGGAGAAGCTGGCAGCCCATGGCTTGGATGGGTGCATTGTTCACTGGGTTAAAATCTGTCTGGATGGCTGGGCCCAGAGAGTAGTGGTGCATGGTGCCACATCTAGTTGCAAGCTGGTCACTAATGGGACTCCTCAAGGCTGGTGTTTAGTCAACGATTGGACTCAATGATCTTGAAAGTCTTTCCCAACCTAAATGATTCTACAATTCTATGACACACCAAAATTCATACATATTCATATCAAAACTGTAGGTGAGAGCAGGTCCATCATGACTTTTCTGAAAAGTTTCATCCTGAAGTGTAACATAATTATTTAATTACAAAGTGAATTACCACCTAATTACAACATGTGAAGTTACATCATGGGCATGAATTATATTCTGAATTTTGCCTGTGTTAAAGCATTATGGCACCAATGGTAAGTCAATATGATACAATACGGAGTTACTGCACTGAGTGCTGAGCATGGCAGCTGCAGACAGTCTGAACCACTCAGTGATTGTCTGAGTTCAAATGCCACAGTAGCTGTGACCAAAAAGTTAGGCAACGCTTATGTGTAGTTTAAACTTGACCCAATATGCTTAACACAAACCGTAAAATACCCTCCATGAATGCTATGGGATTTCTGTGATCTGTATTAATAGCTTTGTAGCTTTCTGGTAGAACCTGGAGTGTGACTGTCTCAGGGAAATGGATACAGTGACTCTCCTGTAGGCTAGACTTCAAAAGCGAAGTCTAGGTTCTTCACCTGCAAAATAAGAAAAGGGCTCATAGAATAAGCCCTGCTTGTCACAGGACTGGCTTTTCTCTAGGCCCACCTCTGAACAAGGCTGGGGAACTGTACTTCTGTAGGACTGCATTGTCTGCATCAGTTTTGCTACTGAAAACATGTGCCCTGTTCATGAACAGGTACAACTGACATAGGTTAGAGTATTCCTGGTCCTTGAACGAAAGAGGAATAAAATTTAGTGAGGCTCCAGTGCAGATTTGCTACTCTCTCATGCCAATCCTCCCAAAGAAAGTTGCAATGCACTCAGAGGTCAGTGTCGTACATCAGCCCATTTGATCAAGGGCTAAGCGGTGCTTCTGAATGAATTAAATTGGTTTTTTTTATGCCATCAAATCAAAGATGCTCTCTACTACTCAGTGCTCCATATATGCCAGAGACAATCAGAAACAGTTTAACACCTTCCTGCTTGTACTTCTTATTCCTGTACTTAAGAGGAGCATTTCTACCCATGGCTTCCGTTGTCAGGGACTGTACTATTCACATGACTGTCTTCATTTTTGAAGCCAACGGTCTCTGAAGGCTTTGGAGGCCAGACTGCTAATCTCTTGACAAGTGAGTGTATTTCTTGACAGTGTGATTGGTGTTGGCCCATCGCCCTTAATGGCTTGGCCCTCTGACAGCTGGCAGTGATTTTCTGACGGCTGGAGCCCCGTCACATGCCCCCTGACAGCAGCAGAATAATATTCTCATGCCTGCGATAATGGCAAATGCATTTGGAAAGCTCATGAATAAAATTCCCTTCCTTGTCTCTTTTTATAACTCTGTTGTGCATTTCTGTTGCCCAGTTTCTCCTCGTTATTTTTATTTTAACCCTCTCCCCACACTTCTTTCTCCTACTCTATTATTATTCCTCATGTTATCAGTGACATAGATAGACACTTCTAATTTCTTTCCTTCTTGAGACTCAATGCTCTTTCTTTTGGTCTTTGAGCAAAATTCCCCAGATATTGTCAGCAGGAGGCTGAGTCCTGTGTGAAACTGCCATGTAGAGCCCCTCTTAGTTTATTCCTACCAGCTTCTAACAATGCCATTTCCATCTTCCGTCACCCTTGCTTGCCAGCTTTGATATTTATTTTCAAAACATGCCTTTGACTCTTGTGTGTTTTCTCAGGAAAGTCTGGGCTTGGTTCCACAAGCCTGACATACCTCCTAACTGAAAGTGCAGACAGGAACCTTGGGTGCAGGGAGGCAGAGGAAAGGGGGAGCCAAGGAAACCTTTTGCCTTAGCTCTTGGACAGTATGGTTTGCCCTCAGCTGAATAGGAGGAGATGTCTGGGACTTAGAACTCATCTACATGACAGACAAGGACTCAAGAAAGCAGAATCTAGGTATTTTGTTAATGGGAGTTACTTATTATCCCAAAGAGACTAGTCATGAGAGAGAGAGAGGAAGGGAGGGAGGGGATTGCTGCCAGCAGGCGGGAAACCTCCTGCTTCAGCAATCTGGGATGCAAGATTAATGTCTAATTCTCTAAGGGTTCTGGGAAGATAGGAAAGTAGATTATCTTTCAATATGCCTTTCAAAAAAATAGTGTGTCCTTAAATCATAGAACTGCAGAATGGTTTGCATCAGAAGAGGCCTTAAAGATCATCTAGTTCCAACCCCACTGCCGTGGGCAGGGACACCTTTCAATAGATCAGATTGGTCAGAGGCCCAAATGAAGAGTCTTATTTCTTTTTCAAAGGGGAGACACCATTGCACAAACCAAACAGGTACCATTGTGCATAATACCCCAACGTGACCATCCTCCTATTTCATGATACCTGTTTTACGACTGTGTTCACTTGGTGGTGATGAGTGGTGCTCAACTGGCCTGGCTCCAAGGCTGAAAGAGTTTCTGAGCTGTGGTTGCTGTATGAAAAGAGGAGTCAAATCATAGAAACATAGAATCTTTTAAGTTTTAAAAGACCTTTAAGATCATTGATTTCAACTGTTAACCCAGCACTGCCAAGTCCATCTGCTCACCTGTGATTTCTTCTTTATGCTTCTTAGTCGGGGCACTAGTTCATACTAGTTTGTGTTGGTGAGGGAGGAAAGTAGGACAGCTCTATGTCTAGCCTGATTCTAGGTCAGCCCTGGAAGTCCTTCCACACACAGCAGGACTGCTTTTCGTGGGGTTTCCAAATATGCTGTAGCCTGAGCTCTCCCAAATGCAAGAAAATGTTTTTTGGAAGCGTTTAGGGAAACTTCTTTTGGAGGCAAAGAAGTTGATACAGCTACCTGTTCAGCCGGGTGAGTGAGATGAAACAAGTGGCTCCCTTGGAGCCCCCATCACTGTTCTTGGAAGCTTATTCTTAGGACAAGTTTGTGTTCTGTGCCACATGGGTGTCTAAAATAAAGAAAAATACCTAGCAAAACTCCCATTGCTGCACTGTGCTGTTGCTAATAAGGGGCTGTTACACCTCTGTCCTGGAGGTGTGGTGAAACAGATGAGATCCATGATTGGGAACAAGATGGGATCCAGCAGCCAAGAATCTCCTGTATAGACCTGTCCTATTGGATCTGCCCCACAGTAGACTATTTCAAGGCTGAAAAGCCAAGCTGTTGTTGAAAGCTGCTATTGCCTGTGGGATTCTGATTTAAAAAATAGGATACCAATGCATGGAAAGGCAGCAAAAGAGAGAAAAGATGGTTGAGGAAATGATTGAGAATGTCCCATGGAGAATGAGCTGGTTTGAAGTACCTAAAGGCCAACACAGCACATGTAGACACCTAAGTTAGATATCTAAATCCTGGCTCGGGAAAGTCTTGGAAGAGGAAAGCCAACACAGATGCTAAGGGACGCGCAAGACTGATCAGATGTCAGGTTTCCTTGGCCGAGTGGGAAAACACAGGCCCTTGTGCAGTGGGGGGGCAAGCAGTCGACGACCACCAAGGCAGGGAGCAGGCAGCCCCTAGCACAGGGCAAAACCCTCTGCTCTCTGGGATGGATGTGCCACACTGAGGATTGCCCCACATGATACACAGAGATTGGGTCCTCTCTCAAAGCAGAGCAGGCAGGCAGGCGGTTGTTGTCTTTCCACCCTTTATCTGCTGCCCTGGACGTCAGAAACACTTCAGAAAGTCAGATGTTCAACTTATTCCCCATCCAGCAAAGACTTCTACCCAGACCTAGGATATTGCCTACCAACAGCCTACTGGTTTGGCCAGCAATCAGCAAGAAAGATGATGTATTGAAACAATCCAAAATCCTTACTGGGATAGTGGGATCACCCAAACAGACCTGGTTTACTCCTCTCTACCATATGTTGCTTGCTCTTTCTGCTGGGTAGTTGACACCTACTCCACCTCAGTAGGTGGAGTAGGCTTGTTCTGATTGCAAAGAAGGGAGTGGGTTTTGTCTGTTGTCCCTTGTTTCATTCCCCCAAGGAATCATAGAATCAGCCGGGTTGGAAAAGACCTCCCAGATCATCAAGTCCAACCCTTAATCCACTACTGCTGTGGTTACTAGACCGTGGCACTAAGTGCCACATCCAGTCTCATCTTAAAAACCTCCAGGGACGGAGAATCCACCACCTCCCTGGGCAGCCCGTTCCAATGCCTGATTACCCTCTCTGTAAAGAATTTCTTCCTAATATCTAACCTAAACCTTCTCTGGCAGAGCTTAAGACCCTCTTGTCTTACTGATAGCTGCCTGGAAGAAGAGACCAACCCCCACCTGGCTACAAGCTCCTTTCAGGGAGTTGTAGAGAGTGATGAGGTCTCCCCTGAGCCTCCTCTTCTCCAGGTTAAACAACCCCAGCTCCCTCAGCCTCTCCTAATAGGACTTGTGTTCAAATCCCTTCACCAGCCTTGTTGCTCTTCTCTGGACCTGCTCCAGCACCTCAATATCCTTCCTGAACTGAGGGGCCCAGAACTGGACACAGTATTCCAGGTGTGGCCTCACCAGCGCAGAGTAGAGGGGAAGAATCACTTCCTTGGACCTGTTGGCCACACTGTTCCTGACACGGGCCAGGATGCCATTGGCCTTCTTGGCCACCTGGGCACACTGCTGGCTCATGTTCAGCTTCCTGTCAATCTAAACTCCCAGGTCCCTTTCTGCCTGGCTGCTCTCCAGCCATTCTGTCCCCAGCCTGTAGCACTTCAGGGGGTTTTAGTGGCCAAAGTGCAGAACCCAGGAGGCTCAAAGGAGACCTTGGTGTTTCTTCAGCAGCCTTTTCCTGCTCCCAGCAATGTCTCCTCCACAGACACAGCTCTTCAAACCCACTCCAGTTCCTTCGGGGGCAAGGTGCCAGCAGATGGTGCTGTAAGACCCCGAATTAAGCTTTTCTGCCCCATATCCGAGGACTGGGGCACCTTGGCACAAGCACCCTATTTGCTTAGGGCTTTCCCACTCTGGGCACTGCACCTTGAAGCTTCTGTGGAGCCAAATGCTCAAGAGAAAGTTTCGAAGTTAGGTACGCTTTAACATCTTCCAGCTCTATGCGTCCATCCATCCCCCATGACCTTTTGTACCAGTAGAATTTTTCCTTGGCAGAGGGGATTTCCAAGCTAAGACAAACACATTAACTTCTTCCATTATTCTCAAGAAGCTCAACTAGTTCTTTCTTCTAACTTAGTCATAAAAAACTGTGGCTCATATCGCATTGTCATATATCCTTGTACTGCCTTGACTTGAGCACACTGCTTTGATGAAACTTTGTTCCAGCTAAGAGATGTACCCAGCAGTCCTCAGGATGGACAAAGCTATTTTCTGTTAAAAAGAAAAGTTTCAAGGCAAAAAAAAATAGCAGTTTAGCTGATTACAATATACCTGGGACTCAGGCAAAAAACCAGCAATGCTGGGGAGACTGAGTTATAGCTGTGCTCTGTAGTTTATGGGAGATGTAAGGTCTCTGTTTACAAAGCAAGAAGAAGAGTGTAAGATGGTGCTTTTAAGCTGTCAGCTATTTATGTCCCTTGCTTGTTTAATTCTGCACTAAATATAAAGGTGGTAGAAACCAGAGCATGCAAGTACTTGGTGACTTGGCACAAAAGCAATGTAGAAATTTTAAATTTGTGCTGCACTGCTATTTACTTCATGGTGATGGTTTGTGGGGAACTGATAGCAAGAGGTGAAGGTTTGCCTGCAATACCTACTGCATGGTTACTTGGGGTTTTGGGCTGGGGGGGTCAGACAGTAATTTTTGTGTTCTTGAAGTTTAGAATCATCAAGTCCTAGAGCGGTTTAGTCTGGAAGAAAGATCATCTAGTTTCAATCCCCCTGCCATGGGCAGGGACACTGTCCACTAGACCAGAGTGTTCAGATCCCCATCCAACTTGGCCTTGAACACTTTCAGGGATGGGGTATCTTCTCGGGCAACCTGTTCTAATGTCTCACCACCCTCACAATAAAGAAGTTCTTCCTAAAATCCAATTTAAATCTACCCCCTTTCAGCTTTTGAGTCCCGTTCAATGGCTACTATGAATACCTGCATTATTTGTTGCCCTGAGCTCCCATTTCAGTAACAACTCTTCCTTGCTGGAAACCAGGTTGTTGATGCTCACCCAAGAAAAGCCAACATTATGGTGTTTGCTCCAAAAGTAAAAACGGGTTTTCATGGCAAATCTACAGAAATCCCTTTTCTCCACCAAAATGCACCTACCTCAGACATAAAATGAAGCAGAAGATTATCAAGACGATTCATGTGTCCTGCTGAAACTGTAAGGGCGAGTTTGGGTTAGCAGGAGTTAGCAGGTTACCAAAACTGGAGTTTGGCTATGTGACTAGATCCGATATCCTTTCATTCCAGAAAATTGCTGTGAAGAATTTCAAGTGAATGTGAGCCTCATTCCTGAGCCCCATTCTGGAGATGACAGCTCCCATGCTGGCTGTGACATCCATCATGGGAGGAAGAAGATGTTGGAAATGGTGTTTAGGAAGCTCTGCAGTTCTGCACCTTTGCTTTTGGACTGGGGGAAGAAACAAGCAATTTGATAGAAAATGGAGAACTATGCCAGTAATGAGATACTTGTCAACACTCCCTGTGGATAACCTTATGGCAGCAGAATTATTTATAGACAGAAGTGTCTGGGAACTTATTTTCTTTGACGCTGTGGCCATGGCAGAGAAGGATAGCTCTACAGGGTGGGTTTTCAAAACCACTCAATTAGGAGCAATGAGGTGCAAAATTACATGTGCGAAGAGATGAAAACCTAGAGGTTTGAGATAAAAAGGGCCTTGCTGCCCTGCCAGCACCAGCTGGTTCTCAACAGGTCAGCAAGAAAACTCTTTTACAAGCACTCTGATGGAAAACAGTTATTTTTATGGTTACCTTTGAACACATGACTATGATATGTGGAGGCTGAAAACTAGAGATGCTTGGGTTACTGTTTACTGCTTCAGATGCCCGTGTGTGTATAAGTCCATGCCTACACAGAGAATTTGGTTTCCTTCTCTCCAGAGGAAGAAAGTTAGGAAGAGCTTGATTCAAAGTGGAGTTTCTGTTTTGATTCATTCCTTGGGATAAGAGAAAGAGTAACTTATTCCAAAAGGGCATATCCATCTGAGGAGATCATCAGACAGAGAGCTGATCAAAAACTGCTCATTTTTAAGCGCAACCACTAAGCTCTCCTTCTTCTTTGCCACTATACACAACACTCCCCAAAAAAGTACCACTAGACTGAAAATGAGTGGTTCTCTCCTTGGATAAGGAAACATTTTGCTCAGGCAAGATTCTATTTTACTGCTAAAGATTTCTTGGTTAGACTGGACTGGCATTTACTGTCCCTAGGGATTTTGAAGGATCCAGTCTTTCAGATCACATTCAGTCCCTGGAAAAAATGTCCCTCCAGTTTTGCTTTTCTGACTATGGATGAACTTTGATCTTGATAGGACAGTGCAGCTCACTGCTTATTTCAGCTGTTCTCAAGGCTTATGCTTTATCCAGGATATCTCTAGCTGAATTAAATTCAGGAGAAAGAAGAGAGGAAAACTGGTACCCAGTAAACCACTTTGCAGTAAAGACATTTCCCATGCTGTGCTGCAGCAGAAGGTGATGCTGTTTTACAGAGCAAAGGAGCAACCACTGATTATGGGTTATAAAGATGCCCTGGTTGTTACTAAGACTGAATTTCAGATGGAATGATTTGAATGGCAAAGGGTTCCAAACATGAACTGTCGGCTCATTGGGTCACCCTGAGCATGATCTTCAGACTGTATCGCTCCTTTTTTCTTTCCTACTTCTCTCTCTGCTTTCCTAATACAATCTCGATCTTCTTCTGTGATGTATACATACAATACAAGAGTCTTCTTTTCCTGCATCATGTTGCAATATGCAAACCCCATCCATCACTTTGTGGGATTAACTTAATTTTCCATCACACATCTAAGCGCAAACGTCTCTACTCCATTTGATTGAGTCACCCAAAGCTCCCATTTTTAGTCACAGAAGAGAAATGGCCACTGCTAAAGTAATTCCCCAACCCATTTTATGTGCCTGCCTTAAGGATAAATCAAAAGATGTATCGTGGCTCTAAAATAAAATGAGACAATCCCTCACTGACTTGGATCGTCTATGCCAGTTCTAAATGATTGAGATACAGCCCCACTAAAACTTTACTGACCCTCATGTGCCAAATCAGCAAAAGGATTTTCCCCCAAGTATTTGAGAATGTAAACAAAAATCAATTTAACACAACAATTAACCCCAGAGGTGTTGGGCAGTGCTTTGGTTCTCTTTGAAGGTCACACTCCCATGTGGTGTACCAGAAGAATGGTTTAATCCTCTGGTCTACATGCTTGTGAGTCTGTGAGACCTCCCCAAAGGGCTGGTGGAGAGTAGAAACAACAGGCTTAACCGTTTCCGCTGTTGTACAAGAGTCTGTAGTTCCATGAAGGAATTTGTCTAGTACAGGTTGAACATCTCTGTCAGAGGATATGTCCTCTTTTGGGCTGTCCTGATATATGCATTAGAGTCAGATGATGATGGCAAACCCTGTCATGATTCAGATTCCGTGGTGTTGGTTCTCCTTGTCATTGCAGGTGTATATCCAGGGCTCACTGACTTGTCCACTTGAGAGAAGCATGTGCGGAGTGGTGTTGTGTCTTCCCCCGTGTGACCTGTGTCTGATGCTGAAAGGTGCCACGGACCATATGCTATCCCTGAACCATGTGCCAAGATTCACAGAGTGATCAGAGACTCCTGGTTTAGGGAAAATTTGTATCTGAGGCCAGTGGTAATAAAAGGAAAGCCGAGACCTCACTGGAGAAAATTCCCAATTTTAATCCCAAATTTTTACCTTCCCTTAATTTGCCACTCTTGCCTGATCCACAGAGCAGAACCCAGGATGGGCTAGGAAGAGCCATCCCTTCAGGGATGCCCCAGGCTCTAATCTGTGGGATCCCACACAAGTTGGTGCCACCACTGTGTTTGTCCATGTTCAGGTTGTGTGCCCTTGGTCCTGTCTCCTCTCCACCCCATTGCACCCATAAAATGAGCTGTGTTCAGCCATTAGGATGCAGAGCATGTTGGCGTGGAGGGAGTGCCATTCATCAAGGAGCTCCAGTCTCTACTCACTATGTGCTGGCTACAGTGAATCAACATTAATGAGGCAATTTTTGGCCTTTTCCACTTTGTATGCAAAATAATTATTTTCCACCCTTGCAAAATATTCTGTAATTAAACTGATGTATTTCAGCAAGGTCTTGTGAGAGCAAATGATGTTCCTCTTTTATAGGGACACTGTGGCCGGTGAAATTCATTGCGACCGAGCTCTGCAAAGAACAACAGCATTTTCAAATTCCTCCCTTTACTGGGTTTAATAGGCTGAAAAAATGGAAGCCTTTGGTGAAATCAAAGATAAAGAAAGATAAAGAAAATCTCGTGGATTACAAAAAAAACAACCGCCCAACTTAGTTCCTTTAAGTGCCCTAGGACAGTGTAATATCAAATATGCAGGAGAACAAGATGAAACTCATTAATTCACTCAAGTCAGGAATGCCTGCTCATGAAAATGCGGGCAGGAATCTGCTGCCTTCTATGGTCTGAATTAAACTAAGGGTGACATTTTCATGTATTACTCCCTGCTTTGTGAACATCCCTGCTGCAAAGGGATCCTCTTGAACACAGCATCTCCAAGCCATTGTGCTGCACTGGAGTCCTGTTTCTTCTCAGCAACAGCTGTTGAAGCAAATGAAGGTCAAGAGCCTATTGCTTCCAGCCTCAAAGACAACAGCGCTCTTCGAGAAGCCTTTGCTTTAAAGCTAAATGGTCTCACTGTCAAGCTGTAACTGCTGTCCTTGGAGCAGGCTGTTACAACAGCTTTGGAAATGGTTGGTGCTCATTGCATGAGCAGATTACAACAAATCAGCTGAGCCACAGCAATTTCTTGGATGTAAACTCATCACCAGGCAAAAGCACTATTATCGGTCTGAGTTCAGCTCATGACTGGAGAGGATGAGCCTAAACTAGATTACCCCTCGTTATCTGCAGGCTGCTGATGAGCAGACAGAGTAATGTGACCTTGCGCTCACGTCTTCAGGCATTAGGGACATGACATCCATGGCTGCTGGTTTATTTGGGGTTTGAAAGCAAAACCAAAGAAGGAGTCTAAGTCCTCATGTAGAGGTTCCTAGCCGATGTGCTCTGAGACCAATAACTACTTTGTGGGGAACCTTCACGGAAGACAGATGAGGCAGCAAACAAGGGAGACCTCTGCACACCACATAGGAGCTCAGCCCTTTATGCTTTGACTCTTCCTAGGGTAAGTAAATTCATGCAAGCACTGATAAGACAGAGGAACTCAAAGCTGAAATGTGCAGGGCTCAATTGATGGCATCAATAACGATATAAAATGCCTGTTCACCCCAAGGGCAGAGTTGTGGCAGGTTGAGACATTAAACACAGGAACAGGACTTGGATAGGAGGTGAGTGCAGCAACTGTGAAATTCTCACAGTGTCAAACCAATGCCAGTTGCAAACCACTGCTGCCTCACCCTCAGCCCATCTGCAGAGACCATGCCCTGTACTTTTCCTTCTCTACATCTCCACCTCTTGCATCCCACTTTTCCTCCTTTTTATTTGGAGTGCAATCTCTGAAGAAAATACAAAACATAGAGAAAGATGAGTAAGACCTTAAGAAACATGTTGGCAAAATTTTGCTCAGAGCAGAAGTACATCAGTTTGGATACAGGGCATTGCTTTCTCTTTATCACCCTGTCTATTAACTACATAGGATTTGCTCTTAAGAAAAAAAATACCAAAATGAACCTAGAGAAACTGTGAGAGATAAGGGGAAGGATGTTTGCTTAAGTTATTTTTCATCATGAAATGCTTTTAGCTCCAGATGTTAGGTAAGGAGCCAGCTCCTCATGTTCCTTTCCACTAATTAAAAGAAAAAAAAAACAAACAAACCCTGGCAGTTTACCAGACATTCTTTACATACAAAATTAATATATTTCTATCTTTCAAAGACAATACATTGATCTGGAGGAATAGGATCAAAATATGAATATCTTTATTCTAATTCCAACTCAAATGAACATTTTTTTGGCTGCAATAAAATCTAACAATATTAAGTGGCCTTGATTTTCCACTGCAGGATTGTGGCTTGGTGCCCTGAGTAGCATCATATGGCTGCATCTGCAGATGGGGTAAGCTGGTTGATTTACCAGTAAGGTAAAAACTAAAGCTATTGATTTAACTGGGGCTCTAGCTCTGATTAAACAAAGAATGTAACCCATTGTTTTTGGTAAAGTTAACTTGAGGTGAGGCAGCAGATCATCAGTGTTAGAATCAAATTGCCTGACACAGGAGACAATTAGATGAACAAACTGGAAAAGAAAACAGATTTCTCAGATGTGGACATTTGGGGAGACAAAGAGAAATTCAGTGGGGTTAGAAAAGGTGGTGTTGAACGGAGTCAGTCCTTAAACTAAAAATGAGGCAACCCTGAATCTTCTGCCTGAGACCAATTCCTAGTCAACAGCCTAAAAGAGATAAAGCAACCCCCTGCCTCCCTCACAAATTCTTGCCTTTGATTGTTTACTTGTTTTCATATCAAACACTCAGGTTGGGCATCTTCCATCTTGGCTATCATTATCACCAAGGAATGAGCTTCAAATTAACCTTCTCGGAAGCTGGCTTCTCAGGAAAACCTTCTTCAATAACTGGATTTTCTTGTCTTCTTAAAAGGCCTTTCAGAAGCATCAAAGCAGCCACTAATTGTTCTTCTCTGCCTCATAAATGCCTGGATATGTATAGATGCATAAGGATCATCTCAGACTGGTTGACTGTAAAATATTTCATTATTTTACTCTCAGGTAGACAATCAAGTGTCAGAAAAATGTTGCTATAGTCAAATGACTGAGCTGAGCAACTGTGCATTGCTCCCTACCTTATGGTTTTCATGTTTTTCCAAGGTCTTAGTGTTATTTGTGTCATTCCAGCCTTGATGCAATTCCTGAGAGATTTCTAAAGCTCTAATCTTCCTGTACCACCTTAAATGAGCTCAAGGAGTCACCCATTCCTATCCTAGGTGGGAGGAACCCCACAGTTGATGCTTGTGTCTTGATGAGATCAGCTGCTTCACCAGATACAACCTGGATTCCAAGACCAGATTGCTCTGAGTGTCTACTCAAAAGAAAAGAAAAAGCCCTCACATCATCTCCATGAATTCTGGATTCCAAGACTAGATATCCGTAATGACCCCATATGCAGTAATATCAAACTGTATCCATTAGCAGTGAGAGCAGAGATGAACACAGAGAAGAAACTAACAAATTTAATCAGGTTTCAGTTGCAGTTCTAGTTCTTAAGGCTGTGCTAGAAATCCTCAGGCCAAGGGTGTCACACAAATCACCTGAGTGCAGAATGACTTGGTTATATAGCTCCTGCCTGCACACAGCATGTGAGCCAGGAGAGCATCTTGTGGTCCAGGTGCAGAGCCCTTTCACAAATGGGGCCTTACAAGCAGAGAGGAAACAGAGCAGGTGAAATGTTTGCTGTACAACAGACACCTGCTAAATGAATCACAGTGAGATGAGTGCTAATTAACTGGTCATGCTAATGAGAATGTTGGGTTTTGGCAAAGCATTTTTTTTTGTTGGAGAGAGTTGTGGATGCAGGTGAGGAGGATGAGACAATGTGATCCTGAGAGATTTAGAGGGGCTTCACATTCTGACTACAAGAAAATTATTTTAAAAGCCTTTCTATTAAAAAAGGAATTAGAGTCTAACAAGAGAATAACAAGCTGATATCTCATGCTGTCAGGTGCTCTTAGAGGTTTTCAGTTTTGGTCTTGATGCCACGTAGAGCAATGCTTTTTTTGAGTGGGTGTTCCTGGCTATTTACCTGGGAATTTACAATGCTTTTAAGTCCATCACGCTGATTCAACCTCAGATACACTATAGATATATCAAATTCCCAGAGGTCACCCAGGCCCCTGTTTTCCACCAAATGCACAGCAGTTCTTTTATGTTCCTAAGGGGTATACATGCCTCCAGAAGAATTATATAAACACTACTAAATAAGTGACATTTCTTAACAAGATTCCTGTCTCATTCTCGCAAGCCTCATTCCTTCAGGGAACTTATGAAGGACAATTTGATCAAAAATCTGCTCCCATTTTTCCATGTTAATCAATTAAGTAGTGCCACATCTTTCTCTGGGGCCTGAAGCATCCATTGAATTATTTCTTGCTATGTTGCCATGTTGGGCTGTGGCTTGGCTTACTTCTCTGCTGAATTTCTGAGCAGGTTTGAAGGGATAACATGGGGGCAGGAACCATTCCCAATAGGCAGCTGAGGGTGATGATATTCAACCCCCCATCTGCTGACCATCAGGGAGCACAAGCAGAGATGCAGGGGCGGTGTCTCTTTATCTCTCTGCCATGCTGGACAGTTTCTCCTAAACCAGCCTTTTGCTGTTTCCCCTGTGCTCCAAGCTTTCTGCAGATACCATGGCATGGTTAGCACAGCACTGAGCCCTGACACAATCCTGTGCAGGGATAGGCACAGGAACACAGCTGCACTCCTTGCAGCCATGGAGCCATGGAGCATGACTTAGTATCCCTTCCCAAGGCTGGTAGGGAGATAGAAACATCTGCCCAGTGATTATTAGCGAAGTGTAGGTAATAACGTTAGATTTTGTTCCACATCTAAGTAGATTTACCATTTAATAGTAACCACCTTCTCTCCACCAGTGGAGGTGAATGACAGTGGGAGGGTTGATGATGCTTTTCTGTAGAGGAGACACAGTTTTCCAGCCATTTCTGCCTCCTCTACTCTGCCAGCCTGCTGTCTCACCAATGTGGAAGCAGGCAGCATCCTCAGCCCAGTGGGATGGGAGACAGCCAAACCCATCCACGTGTACAACTGGGGTTTCCAGGTCCTGCTTGCTTTCTGCACTTTTAGAGCTCTGGCTCTGTCCGTCTCTTGGCTGATGTCAAGTCCCACATAGGGATTTGGTCCTGATGCAACGATCGTTGTCAGATAAAATTAACAGAGGTCATCTCATTCACACAGAGGCAGGTCAGCAGAGCAGAGCTGTGTGATAAGCTTTAATTAGATCCATAATGATTGTCCTCCCTGGGAGAGTTGTTTGGTGGCTTGTTCAACAAATTCACTGTAAGTGGCTGGTTGCCACTGCGTGCTGGAGGGCAGCTCCCTTCTAACCAAGAGTAGTGAGAAATTTGTATGAAACAAATTAGGATGGGGATTGGGGATTGCTTTTCTTCAAACACATGCTTCTGTGCTGTTCCCTCTCACAGCCATGTGTTTGCTCTCACTCTTCCTTCCCACATACACCTTTCACACTTCCCATACGCAAACCACACCTATGCACACCCTATTTCTCTCGTGTCTTACTCTTACAACCATATGCTCTTCACGTTTGCTCTATTCTGTTGCTTGCGGGTCCCCCCAGTTTGTCTCCATTAGGTTTGAATTCTTTTTCTTTCTGTTAGGATGAATTCTGATCACAGAAACACTTGCAAAGAAGGAGGTTTATGGGGAAAATTCCTCTTAAGCCAAGCTCTCCTGCATGATACCAAGGTGGGGGGCAGGCTGGTGTGAGCCCCCAGTTACAGCAGTAGGTAGGTGGAGAAGATGGGTGCAAGAGAGAGCCATGGGGGGGACAGCAAAATATGCCTTCTGCTATCAGTTGCCATTGCATTAACTGTCAATTAAATTACTTTGGACTATAGCCAGCTTCAGCAAAGCCATTCTTTAGAGTATGTCCAACCTAAAGCACGAAGGAAACCATACAGTATGAATGAGCTGGTGGTATGCTTACTGTGCTTTCTGCTTCAGGTTCCTACACTTTAGCTAATCACATTTCCTACCCTCTCTTTCTTCTCTAGTCTTGTCAGAGATAACATTTTAGACAAAGACCTGAGCACAGTCTTACTGGGTCTTCACTGATCAATATTTTGACACCTGGAAACAGGAGTCTTCCCAGTGCAAGATCTCTGAGCTTCGGTTGGTGTGAATGAAAAGGAAAGGAGAAAGTTGGCAAGCTCATGTTCCCACAGGGCCAAGTTCTCTCCTCCACCCACACTGCAGAACAGCAGCTCCTTATCCCATCAAACCCACAATATCCTTCACAAACTTCAAATGGCTTAGTTTTGTTTAATCTTCCTTTTCCAGTTCTTAACAAACTTCCTTTGGGCTTTATTTAGATCCAGCAGTGGTTCCCGCTGGGATGTTGCCAAGCAAGGAATTAATTTGTTTAGATGGAGATATGAGGGGTCAGCATGGCAAATTTAGACAAAGCTCAAATGTTGGGTGGATGATCATAGCATCTATCTGTACCAGACTGAACTGGATTTTTCTCTAGGAAATCTCTAGCATAAATGGGGCAACCTGGGAGAAAATAAATGGCAGAAGGGCAAGGATCTACCTGATCTCATATACCTTTAGCAGAAGACTTTCTCATATCTCAAGTGTATTTGGAATTCAAGCTTATGCATGACCCTGCTGTATCTTCTTGTAGCCGATACTGCTTCTGTCAGAGCCTCAGCCTCTTACCATGCCACCTTACTGCTGCCCGACTATTCCAACTCGTTTGGGTGATATTTAATGAGCAGAGGTGCCAGATGATGCTGATGTCTGTCTACTTTTCCAGATGATATGTGAAAGAGCAGAACTTCAGTGTGACAAGATGTAAAGTAGCTCTTCCTCAGGAGAATTTCAGTCCTAACCTTTAAGAGATGTGTTTGACAGCATCTGCCCAAAGCATCAGCCTCTGAAAGAGTCAATCATACAGTGAGACTGCACGGTTTCCCTTCAGTTCTTGAATTGTTCTTTTTCCAGTCTCACACCTTTGGTGGCTCTTAGCAAAAAAAGAAATGAGGGAGAAGAGAGCTTGGCTTGGTTGAAAGCTTTATTCACATTTCCATCTTTACCTGCACCTTTGTTTCACAGGGAAAACCAGGTAGAACTGTGAAAGGTCTAGAAATTATGTGGAGTCAGAAGAAAAATGGGAGTAATTTCTTGTTGCACTTGCTCTGAAATTTTCAGTTTGGGGCAGAGATGAAAGAAATTGTTTCTCTGAACAGTCCCATGGTGGGATTTGTTTCACCTCTCTGGATCATCATGGAGCTGGTCACTGTGGACTTCTTTAATAGCCAACAGAGGGAAATAAATGCTTCTCTGGTCTGATCCTCCTGCTTCAGATCTTCACCCCTGGATGAGCTGATTCCCATACACAGTCTCTGGTCCCCTCCCTTGAATCTGGGCTGCCAGTTTGAATGGAGATACCTACATGAGATAAAACAAATCTCCACTTTCTGCCCGTCTCTTTTTCTGGCTCCTGAGAAATCTCTGGTTTTGGTCCAAGATGCTCAGCTCTCTCATGGTATAGAGACCCTCAGTAGTCATAGCAGAGTGTCTTCTCAAGTAACTCAGAGTGGCTCTAAACAGAAAGACCCCTGCTCAGTGTAACACAGCTTTGAGATTACATTATGGCATTGGATCAGGCTCAGAAGTGAACCTTCAGGACTTCTCTACTTTGCTCCATGGGGAAAATATGGAAGGTTGCTTTCTAGGAGCATCTTGGTTTGGGGGCATAATTTCTGTGGCTCACCAAAGCCCACTGGCTTCTGGATAAAATTCTGCGTGCAAAGACAACCCAGAACCTTACCTCCAATCCACTGCATTTGCCTCCACAAGAAGGAATAGTAATCAAACCCAAGGGCCCTAACCTATCCAAAAAATAAAAGACAAGGAAAACTAGGCACAAGAACAAACACTTTCCTGCCAGAGTTCAAGAAGCATTTGGACAATTCTGTCAGCCATATGGCATGATTCTTGGCGGCATCCTGTTCAGGCCCAGGAATTGGACTTAATTATCCTTGTGGGTCCCTTCCAACACAGGATATTCTATGATTCTGTGTTTTGGTTAGGAGGTAGCAAACGAGTCAGACAACATAGCAAATGCCTCATTTAGCTGTTATTAAATACCTATTTAGCTATTGACTGTGTCAGTCTTCAATAGCTTCAACCCTTGCTTAGCAAGCACTAAGGCAATCCTTCATATCTTCTTTCCTCTGGCCCAAGGAGAATAATGTGATCTTCAAGGTCAATATAATTACCTGCTCCTTCTCATTAAATGAATTGCCAAAGTACCCATTTAAAATCATTATCCTCCCTGCCCCTTTTATTGCAAATGATTTATGAAGAAGTTAGTTATTCCCTCCTATTTTCTCCTGAACACCTTTCTGATTAGGAGTGGCACATTGAGATCCCCCGTTGTCCAGACTAGAATCCTATTTATTGCAAAAGGGGAAACATGTCAAGCTGGAAAATAAAGTAGACTGCTGATTGTTTCAAAGGAATAAAGTCCTTCTCATGGCTGAAGGAAGAGAAACAGCTCCAGCTCCAAGTCCTCTGCTTACAGACCATGGGACAGAGCAAAAATCAGCTAAATAGAGAAGGCTTTAATAGATACCGGCTCAACTCTTGGACATGCAGGTGAGAGGACAACAGAGAGAGTTCCTTAATCAGTTAGTTTTCCACCCACCAAAAAGTCATTAATTTTGGCTCATTTAATCTGCCTGAAGCTGTGTGGCTGTCTTCCCACTTGTAAGGCTGCACGTCTTCCCCGGCAACACAAAACAGCAAATCACACTTGGCCCCCGGCTATTTCAAACCAGCTGAACAGTCATGCTTGGCCAGGTTACGGAAAACACTCCATAGAGCCCTATTAAATGGGAAAATTTGGAAATTTCAATCCTGTGTGATGATGGTGGGAGCTGCCAGAAGTGACAATAGCCTTTTGTTCTAAGTGTTTGGAAACTACAGCACTCATGTTGTGACAGGGCAATTAGCTGTAATTTTTTCACACAGTTTTAATGGTCTTTCCTAAGACCACAGCTACACACCATCTGAGATCAGCAGCCAGCACTCAGCAGACCCTGTAGTTGACAATGTTTTTCATTTAGACCTAATACAGTGTGCATCTTGTTAGTGCAAGCCCCCTGTCAACCAGCTGTAGGAACCAACTCATTCCTTTCCTGTGTATCCCAGGAAAATTCTTATAGGAAGAGGGATGAAGAAGTGGCTTCTGGGTCCTGTGGATTTTGTGTGGTGTTTTGATCATGGTGTGAGGATCTCAAGGTTTGCATGTGCACCCAAGCAGCATATTTTGTGCAGTGAGTACCTTGCCAAGCTGTTAACAAATATGTCCAGGTGATGGAAGGATGAGCAGGGAGCTTTTGGATTTAGAGGGCAGTGCCTGCACACTGCTGCTATTCCCCAAATCATCACTAATACCTACAGGATTAAAGTTAAACACATGCAGGGTAAATGAAGCTGTAACAAAAAGGAAGAGGAGGCTGCCAAGAGAAGCTGTGTATGCCCCATCCTGGAAGTGTTCAGGGCCCAGCTGAACAAGGCCCTGAGCAAGCTGTTCTAGTGAGAGGTGTTCCTGCCCATAGCAGGGGAGTTGGAACTAGATGATCTTTAAAGTCCCTTCCAACCCAAGCCATTCTATAATTAGCTGATTCTATGATACAGTGACTGGACAGAAAATCAGGATAGAAGTGGTCAAGTTCTGCTCACACATGACTGTTCAGCTCTTTTTCCATGGGTATGAAAGGAGCAATTTCTAAAATTTCCCTGACTGGGGAGCTCTTGGTGTAAATACAGCTATTAGCATGAAATTTTTAAAATTAAAAGAGTTAATTAAAATTAAAAGAGCTGTGTTTCTTGGTCTCAGCAGCCTTTCAGAGAAACCCAAGACCTGCCATTCCCTCTGAGTGTCTATTTTCTATCTGCAAGTGAATCCCGCCTTAATTTACTCACCTCCAACATCTTTGCGTTACTGGCCCTTATAATTACAGGGTTGGTCTTGCAGGGTGTGCATCGTGAATAAATTAGCAGGATCTTATTCCTGCTGCTGCTTGGTGTAGGGGGAAGCCTTATTGGGTACATGATGGTCCTAGCTCTGTGCCTTCTGCCTTAGTTTCCCCAACAGAAAAAGGAAGATACTGGCTTTGGAGAACATGAGGTATCATGTACCTGGGCAGAACTGCTTTTGTGGACTCCCTGGTCATGCTGGGCTCCCCAGCTTCCTTGAGCACTTTCCACTTGAGGTCTTGTCCTGCAGCAAAGTGTCCACGGCCAAAAGAAGGGGGAAATCAACTTTCCTAGTGGTTTTTTTTTTTTTCTGCAAACACAGAGGGACCCTCAGAAAGGAGGTGAGTTTATGATTGCCTCCTCAGCCTCCATTACACCCCTGCTCCATGTCTGGGGCTTTCTCCCAGCCCTCCCAGTCCCTTTGCTCTTTCCCCATCTGGTTGCTGGAGAAGGTTGGATGTCTCAGGGGTGGTTCTCCCATATCTCAAGCATAGAAATACTTCCATACTTCATCTTGATTCCCTATGAAGTGTCAATAACTGGTGACTATTTGGTATGGGGAGGAAATTTGTCTCAACCTGGGAGCTGTACCTTGTAAGATAGAGGACATGAAGCCATGATGGGATGGTCTTTCCTTCAATACCACCTGGTCTTTTAGGATGGGGGATGTCATCCTTGATAAGTTTGTGTAGGGCACAGCATGACAAAGTTCTCCTGGAGGATTAGCCGTGGTCCTCCAGCCCTGGACTCATCTGAGGGTTGAAGAACCATGCCTGACCCCATGTCCTTGGTGGGGCATGTGCCCTGGCCTGGCTTGGCA
>NW_020897702.1:22567506-22591858 GCF_003984885.1 Neopelma chrysocephalum
GGGGTGCAGGACCTCAGTGAGCTGTTGGAGGACTGTGTTTGGAGGCTGTCCCTGCCAGCTAGCAGGTGAGTCCTTTCTTTCTCATATACTCAGCAAGATTTTAAATTTTGTTGAAGCAGAGGACACTTTCCACCGCCTATCAATTCAGCACAGTCAGACTGCATCTCTTTATTGCTGTTGCAATATAAATACCAGGGAAAACCTAACCCCTCTAAGTAGTTCTGTGATTCGTATGAGGTTTGAAGAAACACGGAGGCTTGTCTATCTTCCAGTAGGCTAATGGGACAAGAGCCAGGAATTTCTGAGCTCTCTTCCCAGCACTGGCTGTATGTTCTTGAGCTGGGAACTTAGCCTGTGTTATGTATTTCCCTTTGACTTGCCTGACACGTCATATACCAGATGAAGAAGGATCCTTACACAGGGGAGTTTATGCTTTCTGAATTCACAGACTGTGCTGTCAAAAGGCACCACAAGGATCATCTCATCTGACCTTCTGTATACAGAAAATAGACTTTTCCCAGAAATCAGATTAGAGCATCTCCTTTCATAGATAGCTAATCTTTATTTGAACATAGGAAGCCTTGGTGACTTGGCAGTCTCCCTGATAAGCTTTTCTGATATTTAATTACCTTCATAGCAGTGAGTTGGTGTCCACTTCAAAGGCCGAATTAATCTAGCTCTATCTTCCACCTATCATGTCTTCTTATTCCCGTTATCAGCGCAGCTGAAGAACCTCCCCTTCTCTGCCTCACTATCAGACAGCTTTTCCCTAAGTAAATACCCATATGTAGTGATCCATTTCAGCCTTCTCTTTGATGAATAAGGTTATGTTTCTAAACCTTTATGTTGACAGGTGTGCAGCTAATATCCGGCCCTCTGTGATTTCCCCAGCCTCTGGTGTATGGCCAGCAGAATTGACCCATCACTTCCCAGCAGCCCTTGTCTGCTGTCTACTAAGGTGAGAAGGTGTCCTTTCTATGGGATTTTTCTTTGTTTTGGATGCCCAAGATTTTTTTCAGCCTCTTCTGGCACACAGCTTGGCTAGCACTCACCCATCCCTAACTCACTGCAGTTCAAGGCAGCCTCTCACCCTTTAGGAGTGAAATAGCTTCTGCTGGGGTATTTGTCTTCCAGGCTGATGCTCCTTTGACTCTCTCTCCTTCCATGGATGCACCTATATATCACCCCAGCACATTTCCCATCCCACAGACCTTTGAACTGCTCATGCAAACCCCATCCACTTCTCAATACCCTTAAAGTCCTTCTGCACCTCCCTCCAGTGCATCCTCCTCAGTCCCTCTTCCCGAGCCTGCCTCTGGGCTTTGAACCCTTTAATCGTCCATGCCTGGACTTGCTTCCATCTGCTTCTCCATGGCTGTTCATATTCAGCCTTCTCTGTTAAGAAACGGTTTACAACCCCATCCATTAACAGACACATTTCAAGATCTATCAAGGGCCCAGTTCTGACACCATTTAATGCACATTTTGTTAACCTCATCTAAAGCAGTTTAGAAGAAAAAAAGCAGAATACCTTGGAGTAACAGGGAGGTATGACACCACCAAGCTTCCTTTATCAACAGAGGCTCAGGGGCTGAACTGTGAGGAATGCTGGTGAAGGTTTTCTGCGCTGCCGTCTGACTGCTTACAGACATACATCCAGATTGCAAGCCCATTGACAAAATCCAAAATTAACTGCTCTATTGTTTTGCTAAGAATTGATGGTGCTCACCATTCTAATTGTACCCCCCTCCTCTGCCCATGTTGTCATGATCCAAACCCTGTGCCAGCCCATTCCTTCTTCCTGAGGTTCCCCAAGATGCTACATTTAATGTTGGTGGCTCTTCGGGTAATTCGTTATGGCTCCTGGCAGTGAATTATCTATGCCTATTGATCTGACAGGTGTCATTACAGCAGACAAGTCTCCCTTGCTGCAGATGGTTAGCTCTCTGATCCATCCATGTTGCCTTCTTTCAAACAGGGACTAGAGAGGTCTATCAGGGATTTCAGAGTCACTGGCTGTGATCCTGCTGTGTGCATCCAGAGATCAGCCAAGTCCTGACCTTACACTCTTTTTTATGTAAGAAATCTTTTTAAAAGATGCCTCTGAACATCAGGCCTGGAGCTTTCAGAGTCTGAGCAGACTGTCTTGCCCCATCAAGGATCTACCAAATGAGCTGAACATCTAATTTGGTTTTAAAGCAATTTACACCCATGCTCACCTAAACTTTCCTGGCAGAAGGAGATTAACCATAAGCAAGGGTTGTATCTTAATTGCAACTCATTCTCTGTTCCCAGCAAAATCAGTCCTCCTGGACAAGATACATCAGGAGGAAAGGGCTTTTGCCTGTTGTTGGGGCAGAAGGAGTGTGGGTGATCCCCTTCATTTCCCAGTGCCACTGCCTTTAGCCCTGATGGATGTGTTCTTCTCTGGTGAAGTGCCATATCTTTGCATGGATGAATTTGGTGGCTACACTACTTCTTTGGAGGTCTGACTGACTCCTGTCAGCAGAGATATCACAAGAAATTTACAGGCACTGCCTGATCAAGTGATGTGCAAACACCCATACTAGATCTCCAGCTTTTGCTTCGAGAATGCCCAGAGATTTGCCATGCTTTGTATTTTACAGGACTTGCATCCCTGATGACGCTGACATTGCACCCTTCTCCTAGCAGTGTCATGGCTTCCTAACAAAGTCATCTCAAGAACAGAAGAAGTATTATTATTTATGGAAAGAAGTGGTATCTAATAATTTCTATTCACCCTTGAATGCATGCAACTTCTGAACAGGTAGAGATAACCTGTGTCGCCCTGACATCTCTCTCAGCAGTTCAATCTGTTGGCAGCACCACTTTGCTGCAGTGGCTGTGAAGGGGATCAATCCACAGGCTGCCACACTAACCACACCCCAATTCCCTTCTGAACCTCACTTCTGCCTGTTCCAGTAAAAGGAGATCCTGGCTGGGGTTAGCAGAAACTCTGCCTCTTGCCAGCACTATTTACCTAGTGATGGGGCAATTTGTGACCAAGGTGACCATCATGGGGCAATTTCTGTTCTTATTTCTTCCCAACAGAGCATCTCCTTTGTTTTTTGTGCATGCTGTCTGCTCCCTATTTAACATAGCAGGTTCCTGGGAGAAGAGCAGACCCCCCAGTTAATTTCTGCAAAACTGATAAAAAAGCTATCTGCTGCATACCAGGCTGTGCCTGGGTCTGGAAGGTGGTTAATGAGGGAACCAGGCTTCAGTAGGAGCTCAGCAGTTCAAACGTAGCTGATATGCAGCCTTGTTGCCTGTCAGTCATTAATTTGGTGACCTTGTCACCATGTCTGTATGGGTAAGGACAAGGAGTCACCTGCTCAGGCTGAAGCTAGGGAAGATTCAGATTAGAGGCTGGGGAGTAGATTTAGATTATACATAAGGAAACTTTTTTTGATTTTAAGGATGGTGAGGCACTGGCACAGGTTGCCCAGAGAAGTTGTGGATGCCCTGTTCCTGGAAGTGTTCAAGGCCAGGTTGGACAGGGCTCCAAGCCCTGGTCATCCTGGTCTAATGGAAGGTGTCCCTGCCCATGGTAGGTAGGTTGGGTCTAGTTGATCTCTAAAGTCCCTTCCAACCCAAACCATTCTATCATTCTATGATTAGAAACTGAGTGCAGAGTTTCACAACCATTAGGGAAGATCTACTATGTACAGGATCTCCAGAGCTTGTCAGCTTCAGGATTTTGTCCCCTCTTCCAACTGCTTATGAAGTTAGTTCAAGCCCTGTGAAGAGCTATGCAGCTTTTATTTAGGCTTTCGAACATATCTTGGGAGTTTGAAGGAGGGAAGATAAGGGATAACAGCAAATACAACACATTACTCATCCCTGCTTATGCCCAGATGCCCAGAACCACATTTGTAAGATGGAAGAGAAATCTCTGTTCTTGGACCACCGAGTACTTTACCGGGAAGGACTCAGGGATCTTCAGATATATGAGAGGTTTGGAGTCTGAACAGCCCCTCTAATCCCAAGTCCATATCCAATCTCCATTGCTCAGTTGGTCAGGCACATGAGCTTGCACTGCCCATGCTGAACCAAGAGAGTAGGGAGGTGTGATGAGGAGACACTCAAGTTGATGGGATAGAAGCCAGGCAGGTCCAACTGCAGCCAGAATGCCTTGGCTGGGTGTCAGCAGAGCTTGGTGCCAAAACTAATAAGCCTGCCAGGAGCCAGGACTTCCTTGCTTGGATGAAAAACTAGGCTGATGGTGCTTGGCTGGCTCTAGAGCTCTGCTGGAAACTGCATAGCTCTATTCTGCCATGTGAAACTGCTGCTTCAGATGGGGCAAGTAGCTTCTCTTCTGCAGCAGGTAATGCAGGGACCTGTGGCAATAAAATGGGGACATGTCCTGACACAAGGATTGTCCTGGGGACCTTCTCCTCTGCTGTGGCTTAAAAAGAGAAAAGAAAGGAATTGCCACCTAATTTTTATTATGCTGCTGGAGCTGATACCATAATTTTGATATCCCCTTGGTGACACTAGGATGGGGTCCCTGCCAGCTGTGGGGCTTCCACTCTGTTTTGGAATACTGGAAAAATGCATTCTATATGGCTCTGATTTTGTGGTGAGTTTTGGGGAAAACTGACTGAAACACAGTCTTATTCTTCTTATTTTTCTGTGACAATATCCTCTTTGGAGATCTTCTCTGCTTGCAAGATCCCTGGGGCAGGATCCTTTCCAATTTAGATATGGAGGAATATTTACTTTGGGAGGTTGAGGATACTGCCACAGGACATTTAACACACAGTGGTAAAAATAGCATTGTGACATGATTGCCGCCATGGAGTATCCAGGCGTTTCCCATGGGATATCAAAGGTATAAGTTCCGTGCTTCCCTCGTTCCTGTTTATTCAAGGGGATTTTCACCTCCTCACTCTCTGGGATGCAGGTCCCAAATGGCACTATGACAAACAGGCAGCTGTTGGGTGAGGTGTTTTTTGAAGGCAAAAAATCATTTCATAACAAATTTAAATGAGAAATTTTCTGTGAGTGAATATTTCTGGGAAAAATGACAAATTTTTACACTGGTGATTGGGTTTAGGAGCAAATAGGAGAAAACTTTGCCCGCTGTGTTCCTGCAAAGGAAGCTGCAGGTAAGGACCAACTAGGAAGCTGTTTCCCTCGGTGTATCTCACATGAAAAGCTACACCCTCTTCAGGAGTTTCTTGCCTTTGACAGAGATAGCAGATTGACAGGTCTGAGAATTACTTCCAGAGATTCCAGGTTTTTCTAGCAAATAAATCTATCAATTATTTCAGGTTTTGTAATCACTAATGCAATAGAAATAAATAACATCAGTGAAAGCAAAGAAAAAGCCTGTATAGTATTATTCTTCAGGGATATCCCAAAGGTTATGGAGCAGCCTGGGTTGATTTATGCTTTGAGTTTTCAGATGTTTGATCAATGCGATGAGGTTTTAAGAATGCTGGCTGACCACTACCATATAGTGGTAACTATATGCACTTGGTTCATTTCAATCATCAGACAGGACATATTAGCATAAATATTTGACTTAAGTGTTTGTTGATGTGCCCTTCCTCACAATAGCTGAAATTAAGAGCTTAGGTTTGATCAGTGAGCAGGGCTGAGTTGAAATCTAGGGATTTCCTGAGCTGTGATAATTACTGTACGGACAATCACTGGCAGAAGGGAACTTAACAGCCTGGTGTGGTTGAATTAGAGACGGTAGTAGAGCCACGAAGACACAGAAGACTTGCCTTCCAAATTCAAGGGCAGCTGAAATGAAGTCCAAATGAGGTGAAAACCAGCACTGGCTGGAAAGAAATTCAGGCCTTGTAGCTTTAATTAGAGCCATAGTGGTGTGTGCCCTATGAAGGACCCCAAATTCAGTTTTGAGATTGCGCCAGAGCTCTGCTCCATCCTTGACCTTCTTCCTTTCCACCATACCTGGTTCTGTCCCAGCTGGTGAGAAAACAGTGTTGAGATAGTTCCTCTCAAAGACTTACTGAACATACTGGAGCCTCTCAGAGATGCTTGGCAGAGCATCTATCATGGAATCAAGGAGAATAGCTAATGTGAGCCTAGAAGGCATAATTAACAATGCAAGGGATTTAGGCCCGTGGGCCTAAGGATGACCCCAGCTGTCAATGAGACCTAACAATGCAGGTGACAGGTCTGGTGATGCAGAGCTTGTCTTTCAGGACATTGTCTAACCTGATAGTCCAACACCTCACAGTCCTACATACATTTATCTTTGTAACAGACCAACTAGGGCCAAGTTTTAGATTATAAGCAGGCAAGATGGTCAGAGGTACTTGGGAGGCTTCAGTACACCTGTTTTGAACCTAAGATGGATGCAGACATCACTCATGGAATCCAGATACTATTGGGAAGAAGGATTTGGAGTGCCCATTGTGCAGGGTACCGTCCTCTTCTAGCTGTGCATTTTTTCTAGTGGGTGCACGGCCACCTGATGGGTTGGTTTGGCTCACTAATCTGTCTGAAAACTAGTGGTCTTTGATCTTTTTTTTATACATTGAAGGGCTGCACAAATGCTGGCTTTGGTGTAATGGAAAGGAGATCAGAACAACCTCCCTGTACTGCCCTGCAGTCACAGGGTGACTTAACCACCCATGAAAACACAGCTTGGAAAAGCTGTCATTTGTGTGTCCAAGTGCATCCAGAAAGTCCAACCGGTAGAGAGGCTTGAACCCAGTTTCTGGGTGAGCAGCCCATAACCTGTGGCCCCTCTGTGTTTCTCCATTGGCTGAGAGACCCCCATGTGATGTCAGATGCTTCTGCCAGTCCCTTGCCCATCTCTGGACCATTTCATAGAATCATAGAATCATAGAATCATAGAATCAAATGGGTTGGAAAAGACCTCCAAGATCATCAAGTCCAACCCTTGATCCAACACCGCTGTGGTTACTAGACCATGGCACTAAGTGCCACATCCAGTCCCATCTTAAAAACCTCCAGGGACGGTGAATCCACCCTGGGCAGCCCATTCCAATGTCTGATTACTCTCTCTGTAAAAAATTTCTTCCTAATATCTAACCTAAACCTCCCCTGGCAGAGCGTAAGACTGTGCCCTCTTGTTCTTTATCTTTAATCCCCTCTGAAATCAAGGGGCAGCTTGATTGCACCAAAATGCATCACCACATGCCGCTTGGTATCACCATGCTACCAACATCATTGTTAGTAAAAATCCACCAGGTCTAATGTGCCAGGCTCCCATCAAAAGGGGCTCTGGGAGGAAGATGCTATGTGTTTCCTTTAACCTACAATAAAGCAAAGCAGTTCAAAGAGTTGGAAAAGGAGGTTAACAATCTCTTTGAAATGTAGGTTCAAATTCCCAGCACAGCCCCAGTCAATTATCAGCAAGCGCCGTGACACATCTACCGCTAACAAGGAAGAGGAGGGAGGGAAGCCTGTGGTGCAGAGGTCCCGATGGGCAGCGATAGGGGTTAAAGGACATCACCACGGTGGTGGGAAAGTTTCTAGGGGCAAAACTTAGGTGTTTTTTTTCAGGCTGATTCAATCCCCTGCTGTGCACCCAGAGTGAAGGCTGGGCCACTGGAGTGAATGGAGCTGGGAGGGAGGCAGCACATTCCCCTGCTTGAACCCCCTTGCAGCTGGCAGGGCTTTTTTGAGGGATGTGCAGGCACAGCAGCACAGCGGGCTGCTGCTTTCTCAGGGGTGTTCCTCTGTGGCAGCATGAACCACTTTTATTTTAATCCCATTAATGAAAGGCAGTGCAGGGGTGGGGATGGGGCAGGAGGGGGGAGGGTTTGTTTTGGCGCTGAGGATGGGTGCACACAGGCATACAAATGCTGGGAGACAAAGGCTGTGATTAAGGGCTGGTACTCCAACTCCCTGCTTATTACAGGAAAGGATTTATCTGATGGCCTAGTTTCAGCTCCAGTTTTCCACCTTTTAATCAGGTTCCCAGGTCTGCTTGTCCACTCATAAAGGGAAGGAAGAGGAAATCTCGGGGTGATGGAGCAGGAATAATGCTCTATAAACATGCATGGGGCAGAGGGTTTTGCTGCCCCAAACTTTCCCAGGAGGCAGACTCCTGGGCAGGCAGAAGGATTATGCCCAGCCATGCAGCATTATTTTCTGGCATAGCAAGAGGGCATCCATGCTTTTCTGCCTGACCAAGCCAGGGTTGTGTGAAACAAACGTGCTGGAAATAAAAACCTTCTGCAAAATGGAAAATGTACAGAGAAGCAGCTATTTTTAAAAGGGACGGCACCTACTGCTGCTATGAAGTCAGTCACACAATCAGTCAGCAAGGGACTTCTGTGGGCTGACAGCTGACAGCCAGGACAAACAGCTCCAGCAGACTGATGAGAAGAAAACGAGTTTTTGGCTTCTAGGAGATGCATGTTTTCTAATGAAGAGAAGAATTTCTGTCCTGTGCTGCCCTGGGCACAAGGCAGATGGGGGGAAGTGAACCTCAGTGTCTTTCCCAACGTGCTGGAAAGAGGAGTGAGGTGCCGCTAACTCTCCAGGAGACAATACTGCAAGCAAATGCCAGCTCAGCCACCTCTTGCCCCTCCCTAACCCAGCCCGTCCTTATTGCCCACCCTTTGCTGAGGTTTTCCTGCTTCTAAAAATGTTCAGCCTCTAATTAAAATGCCTATCTTGCTTGCCAGGGCAAACGTATCCGGCCACAGAGCTGAGTTGGTTCTGGAGACAGCCAAAACTTGCAGCTAACCAACCTGGCTGGCTTTCCTGGCATGGCTGGCTTTCCTGGCATGGGTGGCTGGTTGATGTCTGACACCAGGTGTCCATCACACCATTTTATCAAGCTGACAGCAGCTTCAGGAAGCTGGCATGAGGGCCTCCTCAGCTTATCCAACCCTGAAGCCACCACATGCCTTTCCTCTTCTGTGGCGTCATTAGTGCTGTTTCAGATGTTCACACCCCGTTGGTGAAGAGGGAACACATATAGGCAATGTGGGGGTTCATGTTGCTGAGGGAGGCTCGCATGCTTCTTCTCATTCAAAGGACTTTGGAAAGGGTATTTAATTAAGAAATAACAACTGAAATAATGTTTTAATTAACAACAATTAAAATAATATTTTAATTAACAATAATAGAAATAATTAATTAACTAATTTATTAAATAACTAATAAAAATCACTAGCAAAATAAGATGTTAAGGCAAGGCCCCAAAGAAGTACTGGGAGAGACAAGGAGCATCATATATGGGGCATTCACAACGAGGTGGGAAAATACAGCTTCAGACCCATGGGTCTGAGGACAGTGTCCCTCCCCAGGAGAGGAAGACACTCTGACTGGGCTCTGACTGAGCCCACACCCCAGGGCAGAATGGATTCCATTCAAAAGGGGGGTGGTAGTGTACCCTAATGGTCACAGCCTTATGGTGAACAGCAGAGGAGCTGTCATCTCTAATGGTTGGTGGTGGCTTTTCCCTACAGTCCATAATAGTTCTGTGAGCAATATCTGGCCTCTTCTGGTGATTTCACCCCCCAGCTTATAGTCCGACTGTACCTTATGTGTCATCCTGGAGGACAGTGCAGTTTGGGGAAGCAGATGAAGAACTAACAGCTTCTTCCAGGCAGCCTGCAGCTCTGCCTGCCTGGCTGGAAGATGCAGTTCTTCCTTCAGGCTTGGAAGGAACAGGAACGCTGCAGCTATCCAGAGGCAGTTTACTCAGCGAGTCTCTGCTTGCACCACTTTTATACACAGTATCAAGAAGTGCTTAAAATTAAATTTGCTATTTAAGAGCAGGAAGACCCCTCCGGAGAGGTTTCTATTTATTCTTTAGGTACAATGGCTTTGCATGCCTTTAGCCCTCCGTGCAGCAGCCCCCACTCCTCAGAGAGCGCTGCTGAGATTGGATCATGTGTATCTCACTGCTGAAAGCTCTGCAGTCTGGCAGTCTGCTGCTTCCTGTGCCATGGTATTGCTTCTGCACCACTTTGCTCCCTTCCACACCCACAGAATCATAGAACCCCTAAGCTTGGAAAAGACCTCTAAGATCATGGAGTCCAACCATTAATGCAACACTGCCAAGTCCACCAGTAAACCATGTCCCCTAAAAAACATCCACATGTTTTTTAACACTTCCAGGGACATGTGTGTGACCTCTCCCCACATCATCCATGCTACAAATCCAGCCTTTCTACACTAGCAGACCATGTCCCAAATTGGCCAAATCCACGAAGAGATCTCCACTATTTCTTACAACCATTGGAGCAGATCCTGGAGCAGGGAATTTGTGTGACATACTCTTGTGCTGCTTCATTGCCATGTGTTCCTAATTTCCTTCAAGTCAGCCAGTGAAGGTCTCAAGCCTTTCTGCCAGTGAAGAGCATGGTGAGCCAAACACAGTGGGACAAATCCTGCCCCCAGTTTGGAGATGCAAAACCCATGACAGTGATGGGGATAAGCAAAGCAGGGAGATAAGCTGTGCTGCACTTCAGACTCAGCGACAGCTGTCACCCTCCCAGTACTAAAGCAATAAATCTAGGCGATCTGGGTTTATTCTCCTCCAAACCACTTTATTATATTGTGAGTAATCACAAAGTCTTACAATGCTGCAGAAGTTCTTTAAAAAAACCAAACTTACACAGCGACAGTATTTGCCAGCTTTGGCCAAGACTAGTTTAGCTAGCAGCTAGCGTGAGATTATACAAGGAAATCTTGCAGTCTTCAATTGGATTGTCACATTGAGTTTTAAATTTACCACAGCACTGCAAAGACAGTAACTTTGACAGTAGGTGATACCCCTAATGTTTCATCTATGTACAGACTTAAAAAATTAAACAATATTCTTTTTTTAAAAAAATACATTTTCTGCCAGCAGAAAAGAATTATCTTAAAAAGGCAAGATCAACTAAAAAAACCCACTTCTTTCATCACAAACTGCCCCCATCTTGCAGTGCAGTTGGTTGCTGTTCCCTTCCAGATCTCTGCCAATAAGCAGTCCTATTGCCTTTTTAAGAAAATCAATGTGTTTTCTGTGATTGTGAATGCTGGTTGAGCATAGCTAAGGCTCAGTAGAGGGGCAAAAGCCCCAACACTGAAGGAAGGGGTAAAAATCCCACCCTAAGGTCTCCAAACAAATTATTGAAATGGACATAGATGGAAATGTGAGAGACAGATTTCAGTATCCAAAGTGAGGCATTGACTCTGACTTTTGTGGAGTCAGTGGGTTTCAACCATCCCTGAAGTCAGCTGCTTTGAGCAACAGGGTTTCCATTTGCAAAGACCACTGGGCGTGTGAGGATGAAACCTGAGCTTCTTCCAACGCTCCAAAGGATAGTTGTGAGATGGGTTTATATCTGCATCATCTTTACATCCATCTCCCTATATCAGTTTCAAACACTGATGCAAGGCTGGGTTTACAGATCAAACTACAGGTCAGTTTGAGCAGGACCCCATTCACGACATCCCTTCCCGTCCCCCAGGACAGAGCGTGCCAGATGTGGACCAGACCTCAGCAGACACATCCATTGCTCCTATAAGCAAGTCAAAGGCTTCACGCATGGCATTAGTCATGCTGAGCTGCCTTCTCCCACTTTTTCCTAGCCTGGAGGAGAAGAAGGTCCACAGGGACTCCCCTTTTCTTTGCCAGCATTTCAACAGTGGAGTAAAAAATGATCAAATCTTTGAGGACCAGGATTTTTATCAGATTTCGGTTGTCAGCCAAGTAGTTGTGTGAGAGAAAGAAAAGCCACAACTCTGGAAAAAAACCCCGAGATATTTTCTCTGATAAGCAAAGTGCTCCACGGTCACCGACATCAGTGCTAATTCTTCCCCTGCCACATTCTCAAGAGCGTTTTGATGCTGGAAGTTGCCTCACATATGCCCAGATGAGTAGAAGATGTTGTGTTCAGATAGGGAATGTCAGCATGGAAACAACTTACTCTCACATCCTCTAGGTCTGCATCTTGGTTTGATAAGGTCGTTAAGACAAGAATCCTTGTCAAAGTTTCCTTCCTTCCAAGCTTTCCCAGAAAGGGAGGAGGGATTTTTTTCTTTTTCTTTCTTTTCTCCTAAGATAGGCTACCTGATCTCTTCCTTTTGCAACCTCCTTCATCGAAGGCTGGTTCCTGGATGAGATATGGCTGTTGGTAGACCCCTCTGCTTCCCTTTCTCTGCTGCACATAATTTCTGAGCAATGGCTTGCTGAGGTTAAAAAGACAGGAGGTTGCCAAAGCTGGACCTATTTCAATTAGACATGAAAAGGATAAGGATGGAAAAACAGGGAGAAAGTCGTGGGAAAAGTTCTTGACTTAGTTTTTGTTGCACACCTATGCAAATAACATGTAAAACCCAGCACATTAGGAGCACCCTGTGTTCAGCTTTGTCTGGAAATGTTTCTTCAAGACTGAAAGTGCATGACAAAGAACAGGGTGCTAATGAGGGCAACATCCAGAAGGCACATTTTGGGGAGTAATAATTAAAAAAAGGATAATGCATGGGTTTGTAAGTAAGCAGCTACAGAGTTGGTACATTTTGGTGTGTGCTTTGGAGAGATGTAGCTTTGCTCCTACAAACATGTCTGAGGCATGAAGGTTTGCTCTAGACTGATTGTTCTACTCTGGGACATGCAGAGCAGCTTGGCCCATGTTGTCCAGTATCACTGCTCTTGGCCAACATGATGAGTGCAGGACCAAAACGCACCAGGTAAAGTTTGGAGCCTGCAGATAACGTGGGCCAAGATTTGAGAGTTTATAAAATCTACAAACAATCAACTATTGGCATATACAAATATATAAATTATTGACAGTTTTACAAAAGGCACACTGCAAGCCATCTCAGTCCGATACCTATACAAATCCCATGGCCCCTCACCCTCCCTGTCCCACCCCTTCTTCTCCTCAGCTTTCATCATGAAACATAAGGTGCTGCTGCTATGGACCCATGGCTGTCGTGGCAACTGAGGACTTCTTTTTTGGTCAGCCCAATTTGTCGGTGGTACTGTCCTTCTTTGATGGTCTTAAGACACTGTATGTTCTTCCCCAAGGTGATGCTTTTGATGGAAGGCAGATATTTCAGCACAGTCTTTGGCAAGGATGACACACCTGTCCCAGAGAGGTTGAGCTCTTGTAGGGAGTTCAGACCAAAGATAACTTCAGCAGTCAGTGAACTCAAGTTGGGATTGTTGGATAAATCCAGAACTTGAAGGGCTGAGAGTTCCTTGAAGCTATGAGGAGATAACTCTTGAAAGCCACGCAGGCCACTGAGGGATAAATGAATCAAATCTTTCAGCCCTGTGAAGTCTCCTTTCTCAACCTTAACTAGAGGGTTCCCATCAAGATTTAAATATCGGAGAGGAATGCCTTGAAGGTTTGGCACAAATGTTAGCCTGTTTCCAGAAAGATTTAAATTCTGGATGTTAGGGATGCTCTTTTTATGGTGCCTTGTAATTGTGCTGAGCATATTATTGGATAGATCCACATTCAGGGATTTTCCTTGACCTTTTGATGCAAAAATATCCATAGCTATATCCAAGAGCTTGTTATTGCTCAAATCTATGTCGCCTAGAGGAGAACTGGAGAAACAGTCTTCAGGAAGGACTTCCAAAGAGTTATGACTCAGATCCAAGGACTCCAGATACCGAAGCCTGGAGAAGGTTGTGGAGGAAATCTTGGCAATTTTGTTGTAGCTCAGGTCAAGACTCACCAGTGTGGTGTATCCAGGGCCCATAAGCATTGATTCATTTATTGTTTCCAGCTTGTTTGATGATAGATCCAAGTAGGAGGTATCCAGAGGTATTGGGACAGGAACAATATGTGAGCCTATTCCACTGCAGTCCACCTTGGTCAAGCTAAAGCTGTCAAAGAGACCAAAGGTTTCCACTTCACAGTGGCAGCCGGGGAAGCAGGTTTTGGTCATACCAAAACAAGGAAGGAGAAGCAGCAAATTGAACCAGGCCAGGAACTGCATTGTACCTGGAAAATAAGACAATAAGAAAACAGATTAATTGCTGTAGAAATTACTTTATGGAAGATGTGTAACTCTTTGAGCTATGCATTCTTCTCCTCTCTCTTTCCAAAGGGATAGGTTAAGAATACCCTTAAATAGCATGGATATCCCAAACACTCCACTGGGAACTTAATGGAGAAAACAAATTGGGTCAATAGTCTTTGCCCATATAACCAAGTTAAGACAGAAGTGGAAATGAGCTGCAAGAACAGTAGGCTGCCTTAAAGCACAATCTATCCAACTTGCATCCTTTTGACTGGACCATGGAAGAAGCTAAATGACAGCTCAAACACTGAGTCATTTTACAACCTGGAAAACTTCAGCACACAAAGGTCTTCATGTCAGAGCATCCCTGTGAGATTTGGGAGCACCGAATTCTAGACCCTGAATTGAGGGTTGGAGAAATCATTTAGACTGTGGGAGTCTTAGGTGTCCAAAAGCCTTATCAGAAGAGGAAAAAGCAAAGTTCCAGTCAAATTTTCTGTAGGGAACAGAGATAATGCAATCATCAAAACAACATCCGGGATGAACAGCTAAAAAGGCCACCTGCTTACTGCCCAAATGGACACAATGTCTCCCTTGGTTAGACTTCAGATGTAAATTTAGAAGTTTTTAGGTAGGTACGATTGTGGCTTTCTATTAGGTGGCTAAAAACAACCCTCCTTGGGCTGGTGGCAGTAGGACAGACAACAGCCCCTTGACTCCTTGCCTAGCAGAGCAGAGGAACCAAGGGTTGCTCAGTATAACCCAGACTTTGCTGTGGTGGGCCCAGCCTCCTGCACAGTGGAGAGAGACAATTTGCTTCATATAGAGCCTCTGGGGAGCCTTTGCTAACTACAATAAATACTCTCTTTGATTAACAATGCCAGCAAGCAAGAAGCTCTCTCCACCCCTCTGGTTTTGACCCTCCTCCATCCAAAACATTTCTGTCCCTCCACCATCACAGACAATGGAGGCAGAGAGCTGATCTGCACCTTCCCCGGCTCTGCTGGACATCTTCAGACCCCATCCTAACAGCTCCTTCACACAACTGTGGGCAACAGCAGCTGTATGATTTCAAAAGACAGCCAAAAAAGCTTTAGCTCTGCATTTCTGGAGAAGGTAAATTGGAGCATGCCAGCATCCTGAAGGTCAGCAGTGGCAGCAAGGACTGTCCTCACTGGTTCCCATTGCAGTCATGGGTGATGACTCCTCACACCTTACAAACAAGGTCTCCAGGAGACTAGCAACAAAAAATCCCACCAAACCAGGTGAGCAGATCCATCAGCACCAGTCCTTGGCTATGCTGCTGGCCATAAACAGACAGTCATGTGTCAAGCACTTATTTAACAAGTATAAAAAAGCCCCTTTAAATGCATGTTCCCATCATTACTTCAGCCTCCCTGGTCTCTATTCTCACCTTTCCCACCACTCTTTAAAAGCACTTCATTAACTTCCTTGCAGTATCATCTTTCCCACACACTCTTTGATCTGGCTGAGGCACCTTCCCCATAGCCCTTGCATGTTCCCAAGACCATTTCCTAGAAATTCACACTTCATCTTCCCTCACCCACCCCTTGGCATCAGTTTCTCTCCCTCTTCAGCGTGATCTTCTTGGCTCTCATTCCCAGGAGACTGATTGGGGACTACTTGCCAATATGCAAAAGAAATGCAAAGGGGAAAAAATACTGCAGAAATATTGTCCTGATCACTGATATGAGTTGTCTGGCAGCGTCTCCCAGATCTCCTGCAAATAGAGAGCAGAGATTGGGACTCTGGCCAAATTGCCTGCAACCAAACCACTGCTAAAGGCCAGCATGTAATCCTCTGGAGTCCATTATTCTATAGAAACAACAGAAAATCTGTAAGATGAGCCCTAGTCTCAGCCCATCTCAAGTGTTTCTTGAGAAAACACATATGTGTGCAGAGGGGACACAGCGGGTAGAGCTCTTTTCTGCAGACATGTTTCCAGATATCCCTTTCCTAACGATATCAAGGTTGATCCCCTCTGGTTCTGCACAGAGATATAGCTTGCTCCCTTCTGCAGTCCCTCCTAGAACAAATACTACTCTTTTTCTTTTTTCATGAAGCTGCATTTGGAGTGCATTGAAATGTTTTGTTACCAGGGAAAGTTACAGCAGTGGGGAGCTCCTTGTAAACTAAAACTGCAAAAACTCAAATGTTAAATGCCTCACGGGAAGTACCTTCATTAGTGTCAGCTCATCCTACTGGTATTTCTTCTCCCAAATTTCACCCAGTGGCTATTCCTGCTTGATGTCTCAACATGGAAAGTACCTCCCAGCTTCTTCAAAAGCCCAGCTCAGTTCCTCGTGGCATTGTTTTAGCTCTGATGGGAGCTGGATCACATACCAGCAAGTCCAAAGACAGAGCAGTGTGATATTTGACTTTCCAAGCACTGCTAAGGCCTTCATAGTCTCCTACTGGGGCATTTAAAGAAAGAGGACAATCTCCAAAGTCCTAGCTTAACTGGGAACAGACTTTTTAATAGAGCCTGTAGTGATAGGACAAGGGGCGCTGGTTTTAAACTAGAACAGGGATGACTCAGACTAGATGTAAGGAAGAAATCTTTTTTGATGAGTGTGGTAAAAAACTGGCACTGGTTGCCCAGAGGGGTGATAGATGCACCATTCCTGCAAACATTCTAGGCCAGGTTGGATGGGGCTTTGAGCAACCTGATCTAGTTGAAGATGTCCATGCATATTGTGGGGGAGGTGGAGTGGATGGCCTTTAAATGGTCCCTTCCAAACCAAACTATTCTATGATTCTATGAACCAAGACAAGAATCAAAACCAGTGCTGGGCTTTGATACGCGGCTGCTCAAACCCCTTTTGACATGGGAATTCCCTTCCTGATCAGCCTCAAAAATGATTGCCAGAAGTAGGCAGATACAGTGACTCCCACTGCAACATTCATCACTCCAGCCAGCAGCAAAGACAAAACCTTACACAGCTGAAATGCAATACACAAAGCTCAGCTGAGGTATTTGCACAGCATATATTGCCTCTTCCCTCCTCACAGCATTTCCACAAATTCTCCCTTTCTGGCTCTGCAATTGCTTTGCAGATGGGATACAATCCATTACTAGCAGCTAAAAAATTCCCTTATGGAGCAGTATGAAGCATTCATAGGCTAACATGCCACTTGGTTAATAGCACTGATGAAAGATAGGAGAAAGAGTTACTGGTCATCTTCCAATCCAAGAAAGAGACTCCTGCATTGCCAGATAATCAACAAAGACCTTAGTCAGGTACAGGCATGCTTTATCACTGTGTGGAGCAATCGATAGCTCTCTTTGAAATGGGGAAAGAAACATGCCCCAGGCATTTACAGTTCATCTGTGTACAGTGTGCATTTGAAACTGCATCAAATTGCCTTTGGATTGCTGCCTACCAGCTGCTTTGTTGATAAAGGCAGGAAGCCAAGGTATCCCCTCGTAAAAGGAAGAGGAGTTATCGTCTTGCAGCACCGGGGAACTTCATCTGGAGGAAACACCACGGGCCAGAAACCACCAGCAGCATCACCTGGGATAGTGAGGGGAAAGTCACTGGGACAAAGCAGCCCACCCTGGGGCTGGTTCAGTGATGACATCTTCATTTCTATGGCTGTTGAGGTGTGCAGAGATCCCAGTGATAAGTTTTGGCCATCTAACAGGTCTAGGAGACTTGTTAAACCCACTGATTTCAATAGAAGCTGCTGGGGGTGCAACATCGCCCTCCATGTTTCCGGTGCCCATAGTGGCTGCAGGGCTCTCATCTTTATAACTTGCTCATCCTTTCTGCATGGCAAATGCTCTGAGACAACCTCAAGACCCCAGTGGTGGTTAATGGAGCCAATGCTGGATCAAGTTCCTAGCAGGGTTCTAGCCTTCTCCCCAATACCACATCTCTCCCTGAGCCTGCAGATGCCCTGATATCTTGTCGCTGCTATGCTGATCCACTGCAACATTGTGTGGCAGGACCCATACAGAAAACTCACACTGAGATTTCCGTGCCAAAAAGCCCCCAATATTAAAATCTGATTTTAAAACCAGACTGCAGAGGAATCCCAGGTCTTAGCTGATGGTGGAGAAAGGTGGAAGAGAGGAAAGCCTTGTTCTTTGTGTTGTTGGAAATTCATGTTTCTCATTACACTTGACTTCCTCCTTCTCCTCTCCCTTAAAGACTTTTCTCATTAGGGAGATGAGCTACCACCTCCCTCCCTGGATGAAAACCCATTGCTTGGGGACTGGTCCCCCTCATTGGGATTGCAGATACTTGGGCTATCTCCAGTTGCCCTGGCAACCACCAAGCTGGAATTCCCTATAGCCAAAATTCAAGGAATAATTAAAAAATTATACAAGGGGAAGTGTTTTAAAGTTTGTTGTTTGATGGTGTCGGGACACAGTTGCCTCATTCTTCATTCTGCACCCCTCAGCCTCCCTGAACATGCGCCTCAGCAAAGTGTCGCAGCTGGAATTGGGGCTGAAGACCCAAAATCAGCCAATGAAGCTTGAGGTACATGAGTAAGAAGTGCAAAAACACCAAGTTGTCTCTACAGTGGGGCAAAGAGAAAGGAATTGCTCTAGAAGGGGATGAAACCTACCTAAGACCAGACACATTCTTGTAGATACCCCCTCTCCCTTGTCCATGGCAGAATAGGATGCCCAGTCTCCCTCGTTACTGCTTCCCACCCCATTCTTGGCTGCACCTTCCAAACCCACGTTCCACACAATAACCAGGTGCACTGGGATGAACTAGATCAGCTCACTCATCCAGCAAAAAGCCCCTAAACTTCCTCTTTCCCCTCCGCTGTGTCAGTGTTTCAACAAATCAGGATGATCAGCCACAGGGTTACCAGCTGTGACACAGGAGTGGGAAAAACAGGATCTGTCTTTTCCACGGCGGCCTACAGTTAGAGCAGACCAGAAATGACATGAATCTATAAGGCATGGTGGACAGATCCTTGTAATTTCCAAGGTTTTTGCCAATATTAATTCTGGATTAACAGCAAATAGAGCAACTTTCAAAGAAAAGAGGCAAAAAGGAAGGGCAGAAGTCCACCTACCCCAAATAGAGTTGTTGTTCTAGCAAAGAACAGAGAAGTTGTATTAGCAATAGTATTTCATCAGAATGAAAATTTTGGGATTGTACTCTGTCTCTTACATCAGCCAAGTAAAGAAAAAAACAAAGTCTTTATAGCAAAGCTCACCAGGCCTACTTGGCTGCCAACACTAATTGGGGTCAGGGAAAAAGAATTTTATTGGAAAGTGAAACAAGCACATAGGTTATGACAGAGGCCATAAATCCTCCAGACTGGAAAAAAAAAAAAAAAAGAAGAAGAGAGAGTTGGCTCATCCTCTCTTTAAATATCGGGGAGGCTAACTGGCAGCTGGAATGGTGGCTCCAGAGCACCAGGATGTTCCAGAGTTGCTTCTTTGACAACAAAATTGCACCAGAGATCTTTCTCCCACTTCTCCACCCATTAATTATTCTGTAAAATTAGAATAATTACTGACTAAAGTGCAGCACTAGCAGCAGCTACACTTTTCCAGTGTGGACTCTCCCAGGCTGAGCTCAAATGACGCCACAGATGCAATCGTGGTCGGGTCTCCAGATCCCATATACCAATTTGAGCAAACAGCAAAACTAGCTCAAACCAGCCTACACCCAGAGACCATTAAACCCGTAACTGCAGACACACCCCCTTCCATAATGGACTGTTGCTGACAAGGTTACTTTTTTTTTTTTTGGTGAATCCACTGAAAGTAGAGATCACCCAGGCTTTTCTCTTACCTGCTTCAGACTGGCTCCACCTGCAGAAAGGTTCCCCACATGCACACTGGAAAGAGTTGTATATACTCCATCAATAAATATTATTAAACCTCACAAAGAAGCTTTGGTGTAAATGGGAATGGTCTTTTCTGACTCACTTCTTACTTTTTGTTGTTTGCTGCTTTGGAGGACAGTTTGCAAGCAGTCCTGGTTTTGCACTCAGTGTTTATGACTTCTTGGATTTAGGGAGAGGAAAGATAATGGGAATCCAAGAAGTATCTTTTTTTTATGTCTGATCCTGCATTTTAGATGGGTTTGAGAGAGTTCAGTGAAATTATTCTAGGTGTCAGTAACAGCAGGATGAGAATTAGTCCCTTGGCTCTTCCAAATTACACTTGATTTCATGGAGCCCTCCATCAGGAGATATTGCACAAGTCACTTTTGGGGGATAAATTATCACTCTTCACACTGATGGTTTTATCACTGGGTACTGCAAAGCTTCTCAGACAGTAGAGCCATCCCCAATTACCCAATATATAAAGAAGGGGATACACAACCCTGTTTCCCTCACCAGTCCGTACAAGCATTGGGATGAGGGGATACTCAGACACTGGAATGGTGGCTTTAGCCCTTATGGCTCAATGTAAAGAGACACCAAGGGCCTGAACAGGAGCTAAAAATCCTCCTGCAGGTGCCTGAACACTTTTTGCTCCATCTTCCTGCTTAGTGGCAAAAATCAGAATTAAATGCAGGGAATGAGAAAGAAAAAAGAAAATATTTCTCCATTAATTTCTTTCTGTTTTAATTATTTTGCCTGGACAGATCATGGAGCAGATCTTCATGGTAACTTTGCTAAGGCACATGGAAAATAAGGAGGTGATTGGTGACTTCCAACACGACTTCTCTAAGGGCAAATCCAGCTGGAAAAATTTCATGGCCTTCTATGACGCTGTTACAGTGTTGGTGGATGGGTGAAGAGACTGATGTTATCTTCCTGGACTTGTGCAAAACATTTGACACTAATCCACACAACATCCTACTCTCTTTGGAGAAACATGGATTTGATGATGGATGACTCAGTGGACAAGGAATTGGCTGGATGGTCGTACTCAAACAGTTGAAGTCAATGGCTCAATGTCCAAGTGGAGACTAGTGAAGAGTGGAGAAGCCGGATAAAGAGAGACAAGATTCTGCTCCCAGATCTGAACAAGAACCCCACTGCTCTGCATCAGGTCTGTCTTTGCATAAGTTGAATCTCACCAAAACCCATGGACCAGCCAGAAGGGGCAAGGAAAGAAATAACAAGACACCATTCCTCATTTTACCCAGACCTTAGTTATCTCCATTCACTTTTCTCCTCTCTGGACATAGAGAAATTACTGAGCCAAAACAGCAATGATTTTTGAGCATCTGACCCACGTTCTCCATCCTTTAGGAAGATTTTTGTAGAAGTTACAGAGGATGGAGTAGACAAGATGAGCAAGGGCAAAGCCAAATTGTTAAGCATCAGAAGCTTTTCGCAAACCCAAAGCCAAAACCAAACTTCCCCTCAACCCACCACGCAGGCTGCAGAGAAGACATGGAGGATTGATCTAGAGGGAACCCTACAGCTCCACAGTGTGGGTCTGTTTTGAAATATAGAATCATTTAGGTCTGAAAAGATCATTGAATTCAACTGTTAACCCAGCACTGCCAAATCCACCACTAAACCATGTCCCCAAGTGCCACATCTATGCATCTTTTAAAGACTTCCAGGGATGATGACTCGACCACTTCCCTGGGCAGCCTATTCCAATGCTTGACAACCCTCTTGGTAAAGAATTTCTCCCCAGTTTCCAGTCTAAACCTCCCCTGGTTCAACTTGAGGCTGTCTCCTCTTGTCCTATTGCTTGTTACTTGGGAGAAGAGACTGACACCCCTGCTCAAATGAAAGTCTCTGCTCTAATTTTTAAATGTAAAAAAAATCCTTTATTTAATAAAGAAATTGAGAGACCTATTAAAATAATCTTTGTTTCAACTGTTAATGTCAAAGATCCCATCTGCTTTGCAAGAGGTCACAGATAATTTAACATCCTAGTGTTTAAACAGGTAATAGTTTATTCCACTTGTGCAAGCTGCTCCCTCCAGCATCCCTCATCCCTGAAGGAGGAAATCAAGGTGCAGGGTGGTGTATTTTGGGCTCTGACAAAAGGAAACGTGCGGGCAGGTCTGCCAGCCCATACAGTAAGTTCCAGCTCATTTACATTCATGGCTGAAATAGAATTTCTGCCACCCTGAGAGCTGCATGCCTTGAAAAGCCACATTTTGTGAGCAAATGGCAGCCCAACTCCCAGGAATTTTGCCTTGAGTGGGAAAATTCTGGTGCTACCTCCAGCATGGGAAAATTAGGAATTAAATCACCATGGCACCAGGGTTTGCACAAAATTCCCTCCCCTGCTCAGCCCAGGAGGCTTTCAGGGTAACAGCAGTTTTATTCCAGGTGGAGGAATTAGTCTCCTGTGGCTTTTGAAAGCAATTTTGCTCTCCAGCCTCAAGTCAAGTTGTGCTTGTGCCTAGAGGGGGCATTCCTGAAAGGAAATTGTCTGCCAAACCTCCTGAGCGGCTGGGGGCAGGGGAAGGCAGGTGCTGGAGTGGTGTAGCACCTCCCAGTAACACCAGGAGGGATTCACAGGGTTTTCTGGGAGCAGACAGGATGTGAGCATCCCAGCCCCACCATTGCCTCCTGGCTATACCAGCTGCAGGGCCGCTCAAACTGGGAGCATTGGCAGCACTGCTTCCCAGCAGCCCGGAGTTGCACAGAATCAATCAAAGGTGCCTGCAATGGATGTAAGAGCTCAGGACTTTCTCTTGCTCTAAAATCACCCCAGCCATGACTACCCTGAATTCTTTTACCCACAACAACCCCTATTTCTCATCCTCCCCTCTCTGCTTTTTAACTGTGAACATTTCAAGGAACAGGAGATTTCCCTATCCCAGCACTCACTGAGTATAACAGAGACCTCATCTCAGCCAGGAACTCAAATATTTTCTTAACACACCTCAAACTCAGCCCAAATAGAATTTTTATCACAGTGACATGTCCCAGAACCGGAGATCTCCGTTATTTTGGCACAAACTTGGGAAGAGACCAGCCCTTCACCTGGTGCTTCATAGATAAAGGAGAGGTTTACACAGTTTTATGCCAGTCTTGATGCATATTGCTGTAGAAAGACCTGGTGAAGCTACAAACAGATCCTCCTGCCTGATCATCTCCAGTGCGCAAGGACTCACTGTGAGGCACAAAGGGAACTTGAGAGTACCCGTGCTTTACCAAATCACAGCAGTAACCTGGGCAGGATTAAACCCTCCTTCTTTCTTAACTAGTCAATTATTGAAAGCTAAAATGATCACAACAAGCTTCTCCTAAAGCCTCAGTCCTTGGTGATGCACACCTGCCTGCCCAGCCTGTTCCTGTGCTGGCTTCTGCTACAATGATACTTTTTCCTTGCACTCCAGCTCCCAGAGACATGATATAATTCCAGAGGAATGCACTCTGGGATGAACACCATATGGTAGCAAGGAACGTTAAGAGGTGCAGCACAGGGAGATGAAACCTACCCACAATGGATACTTGGTTTTAGCTTTTAAAAGGGCTGATTAGCCATGTCATTGTGCCCAGCTGGGAAATGCCACATGCCAGACACGTATCCAGGATGGCATACACAGTATTGCACCCCAGGAAAGTGCAGGTTGCAAGGACCCACCAGCAGCTATCTGGTCAATGAGGGAAAGACGTGATGTCTATGGATATACCCCACATCCTTGACCTGGTTTGCTTCCAACCACCCCAGAGGGCTGGTTTGAGCTGCAGAAGGACCATGCTGCATGGGTAGACAGAGATGGGTTTCCCTGGAGAAGCTGAGCTAGGCAGGGGGAAGGAAGCAAAAGAGAGGAGGGATGCTGCCAAGGAGAAGGTGATATATCCCAGGGTGATGTCTCTGTCCTTTCATGGTGAGATGCATCCCTCCAGGAGCAAATAGCTCAACACAGCCCCATCATCCTAATGGCTTTCCAGTTATTTTTCCTTGAATCAGAGAATTATCAAGGTTGGAAAAGACCTACAAGATAATTGAGTTTATTGAATCAGAGGTGGCTGCAAACCAGGTGTTCAAACACTGATGACGTGCCTTGGTCACGGTGCACCAGCACCGGCAAAAATCATGAGAAAGCAGAGGGAAAACAAATTCACCCTGGCTGGGCAACACCTCCCACCCTGGCAGAAAGATTTTAAGAGGACCCCATGCATCTTTAGTTCTCTGAAAGGCAGCAGCTGCCAACCTCCCTTCTAACAGCCCTGCGGGGTTGCTGACTTCAATAAGGAAGGACAAAGTGAGGAGACCGGGAGTTAGGCTGGGTGCCCCTTGGCACTGCTCCAGCTGGCCCAGGCTTCTTTGTGGGCTTTTTATTTATTTTTGTGGTTGTTTTTTTTTTCATGCACAATAATCTCTGGGCCCCTTTGCCGTCTGTGGCTCTCAGCGTGCAGCTGCAGACCTTCCACTGAGGAGATAATAAATACAATCCCGGCCATTATTGTTGCAAACAGCACAGCTGGAGGCTCCCATCTCATTCCCCTCATGGCCTTTCTTTGCCCCCCC
>NW_020897702.1:22591868-22616693 GCF_003984885.1 Neopelma chrysocephalum
GGGGGGATTTGGGGAGGGGAAGGGGATCTAGGTAAAGCTGATAAAGGGTTTACCAGCAGGGCATTGTCACTGCCATGGTTCCCACCCCAGATGATGTTCCATTGCCCCAGTGATGTGGTTGTGTGGTATCTCCTCAGCTCTTTTTCTCCCCTCCTTGGCCTAAAATCTTCCAATCCCTCTTGGCTGGTGCAGGATTTTGGAGAAAGATCATGTGAAGTGGGTTGGGAGAGCCATTTCCCAAGCAGGACCCATTTCTCACCACTGATGCTACCATGAGTCCTCATTTGCATGCCTCAGTTTCCCTCCTGACACCGTAAGAATGACTAGCACCAGGCCCAAGAGGTGTTTGTTTCTGTGTGGGGATGGAGGTACCATCCCTGTGTTTAAGTGGCAAGGGAGAACAAGTCAGGACAGTCTGGTCTCCCCCTATGCAGAAGCCTCCAGCCAACACTGCCACTGCCACACCTGGTCCAGCCAAATGCTACTGCTGTCCTTGTGCACCATGTCCAGCTCCTGCCTTGCCTGGACAATCTAGGGACACCAGCCCTGCTTTGTCTTCCACAAAATGGGCAGTCAGGCCAGGGGACAGGGAAGGGGACATCTGGGGAGGTGGTTGTGGTGGAGAAGTATTTAAGTGCCTCTCAAATCAGTGTTCATGGACTCTGAGGTGTGGCTGCAGTCTCGGTGACAGCCAACAGCATGCCTGCCCCTCCGGGGACCTCTGCTCACCTGTGCTGCTCACCTCCCCTGCCTCCATTCTGCCCTTATCTTTGGCCCTTGCTTTTGGTGCTGCTCTATGGCACTTCTGCCATACTGTAGAGATGCTGTGAGTCATCCAGGATGCAGACAACCATTTTTCTTTACCATTTAACTGTGTATTAAGCCACTTCCTAACCCAATTTGGTCTAATTTCACAGAGAGGCAGAGTAAGACTTCCCAAATCACAGCATCCTATTACATGCCCCCCATATGGGCTACATGGTGCTGACTCCTTGCACACTGTTCCTTCCCTCAATGCCAGGAGAGGCCACCATGCACCAGGTTGTGAACACAGGAGACAGAGAGACAGGAGACAGAGACATCACCATGGGGGATGGTCCAGAAAAGCAATGCTCTCCCCCATTTTATGAGACTGGCCAGGTTCAGAGTTACCCTATAATCCTATAATCCTTTGAATTGGAGATCTCTTGCAAGAGGTTGCAACACTCTAGTTCTGGATAGACAGAGGGGCTGCACCTTCTGCATGAACTGAACCATTGCACTGGGATTAAAGGGCTTTGGAGAAAGGATCTCATCCATCCTGCTCTGTGAAACTTGGCCTCAACATGCCCCCTCCTACAGACATCTCATTCTCAAGGATGGGAGGAAAATGGTTAATTTTGAGGTCAGGGATGTCTCCTGCCCCACTTGGAGACTAGTCACACAAGCCTTACATACATGTGTCACTTCAGACATTACGGGATTGAGGAACCACATCTAGTTTGACTTGTCTGTCACAACAAAAATTCACCTTTAAGTCTTAATTTTTTCTGATGAGGGTGATCTTATTCAAAGTAAAAAAACCACCAAAATTCAGTAAAATTAGTCCCCATCCCTGAAAGTGTTGGCCAGGTTTGCATGGGGCTCTAAATAAGCTGATCTAGTGGAAGATGTCTCTGCCCATGGCAGGGGGGTTGGAACTGGATGATCTTTAAGGTCCAACCCATACCATTCTGTGATTTCTCTCCCCACTCCAGGGTTTGAGTTGCTGGCAAGAATCAGGGAAAAGGAGAGGAGTCAACATCACAGAGACACAGACTGCAAAAAAGAAGCAGGACGGGAGAAAGGGGAAGGAAAAGAAATCCCACAGATGCTGGCACTCAGATATTACACACAGCACATGGCCCTCTGTCAACTACGGTGAAGATAAAGTGCTTTTTTCCAGTTTGCCACTACTCTGACATACAGATTTCCAGCCTGATTTATGCAACTCAGGAATGTGCCATGCTAAGGTTGTTTTAATCTCTTGCAGCATTTGCTTCCCAGAGCAGGGAGGCTGAGGCAATTCCCAGAGCACATATTTCCTTCTTCCCTGCTGCACACCATATATACAATGGAAACTCCCAGGAAATTAAAAAAAAAAAAGATTGCAGTAAAAAAACTCAAGGTTTTCCTCTAATGAATGGCTGTGCCGTTCATACATTTGCCTCAATAGGTTCAGGTGCCAAGTTTTAAGACAAGAAATGGCTTGCTCAAGCCAGCCTTTATCACTTCCCAGTCCTCAACATCTCGGTGTTCGGAAGTTTCTTTTGATAGCCTGCCAAGGCAGCCAATGCTGCAGCTACCGTGCAGAGCCTGGGGGTGTCAGGGGTCAGGAGGTCTGCCGGACAAGGATGCCTTGTCTTATCCCACCCTTCAGCCTCTGCTTCTCCCCATCAACCAGCTAACAAGAGAGGAGAAGGAGGAGGAGAAGGAAGGAGGAGAGACTGAAAGAGGATAAAAAAAAGCAGTTAGGGATGGAGGGAAAACTCTAAACCTCTGAAAGATGGTGGCTCACCTTTTTTCTCTCAGCTCTGTCTAGCACTGGGGTGGCAAACACGGCTGCTCACTGTGGGGCTGGGGAAGCACAGAATGTTTTTCCTATTAAAAAACAAAACCAAAAAAACTTTTGCATGGTTTTTTGCTTTACAGCTCTTTTGTCCCAATTTTCTCCCACCCATTCAATGCTGGTTAATTTCTGGAACTCAGTTTTAAAGAATGGGGGTGCAGGAGAACCTCAACCCAACCTTGCAGCCTTTCCTGCCAGTCCAACTTGTCATCAGAACTTATCGTCCCCAGGGATGCCTGTCATCATTCACGCATTTTGTCATTGCTCCCCAGTGCCTCTGACAGTAGCTGCTCAAATTCATTCAGAAAACAGCAACGTCTCCCCTGCTCCAGCATGCCGCAAGGGAAAATCTGTCCCAGTGCTGCCACCCAACCTCCTGCCTACCCCGCTGTCAAGCATCACTCACCCTGCGCACCCGCTCCAGAGATGGGAGATGGCAGGTCCTTGTTGGGCCATTTATAACCCACATGTGAGCAAGCACCGCCCACATCTTCTCTGGGACAGGGACTGGCTCCCGTGGGTCATGATAGGACACGATCCCTGCCCTGCACCAGGGTGATGGCAGACACCGACCCGGTTTGCCTGTGAGCGCCTAGCTGCTGACAGCAAGCAGCCAGCCAAGTTTGGCCTGCAAATCCTCCCAGGGACATGCCAGCCTGCCTCTGGTCCTTCCAGCATCTAACACATCCAGCGAGCTTCTTATTCCTGTAGAGATCGGCGAGACACTGATCTAACTCTGCCATTCCCCAGCACCTCTTCCCCCGGTATTCGCTCTGCTCCTTACCGCTGCAATAAGCCGGTGCTGCCAGCTGACCCTTGGAGCGGCGATCAATGCGATATTTCAGCACAACGCCAGCCATCGGCACCGGCTGCTCTCTGCAGAGCAATGGCACAGTGTCCGCCCAGACAAGTTTCCTACTGTAACTTCAGTGAATGCTGTTATTCAGGCTCACGGCAGCTGATTTATCATGGCAGGCACACGGGGAAAGCTTTCCATTTGAGAGACTAGGGGCTGTTCGTCCCGCTGCCGCGATGAACAGCATGAGCTCAGCAGGGCTCGCCGTGCTCCAATGTCTTCGCTGCCACCAAATCACACTCGCTAACCGTGGTGGAGAGCGTCGGTTAACGGAGGCAATGCCACTTCCCCACGACAAAAGCCACCAACTTTGTCCTCGCCACCAGCTCCATCCTCACCACTCTCCTCCCAGCCTTCTCAAATACGAAGCAAGAGGACTAAAGTTGACAGACCCTTTTGTTTCCAGAGAGCTTGGCACGTGTTGTGGTTTACTGAGCTAATAAATCTGCCGTGGGCTGCACCTTTTAATGACTGCAGCATTAATAACAAGTTTCCATGGAGCTGATTAAAAGTTTACAGGGTGTGTGTGCTACGAGGGGAACCCCGGGCTTTCTGACCTTCTGTTTCAGAAGTCACAACCAGCAGCTTCCCTCTTTCTTTCTTTCTTTCTTTCTTCCTTTCTTCCTTTTTTTTTCAATGACAGAAAGAATAAATCCTGGTCTGCGTCCTCTCCTCCCTCCCCAAACACACCTTCCTCTCCAGCTTAATCCACTTATAGAGGGGAAATTCCCAAGCAGGGAGCTTTGCCGTGCCTCTATCAATGCAATCCGGGGGGAAAAGATCGCCCTCTGCACCTTCCAGCTTGTTCACCCTATCCAGCCGACCCCTCTATGCTTTCCCTCCCTTCCCTTCTCTTTTCTCCCCTTACCTTGAGTAAGCTGCAAAACCCTAGAAGCCTTCCAGCACCAGAACGCCAGCAAAAAGCCCCCGAGAGGGGAGTGGAGGGCCGGGAAAAGAGGGGGAGGGAGAGGAAGGGAGGCAGGGAGCCCTATGTGAAATCAAAGCCCCGAAGCCGAGCACGGGAGGCGGTGCGGAGCCTCCAGCTGCTGCTCGGATTACTCTGCAGCCGTGGCAATCCCGAGCACTCTACAAACCACCATTCCATTGGAGGAAGAAGAGGAGAAGGGATTCCAGCTGGAGAAGCTTCATCCGGGCTGGGGGCTCCTACGCACCCCTTGCATCTCAAAATTCCCCTTTGGAAAAACCAGAGGTGGAGAAAAGTAGTTTATCTCCACCCGAGACTTCTGTCCTGCCCCCTGCCCTGCTACCCCGGCCGCTGAGCCCCCACTCGAGGAATAACTCATCACATCAAAAAAGTTTCCGCACTCTGAGGCTGGGGAGGGCTTCCCAGCAGGCACCCCCGGGGCTGGCCCTCCGCATCCCCGGGGAGGCGATAGGGAGGACTCAGCCCATTCCGATACAGATAGCTCAACCCCTCCCCAAAAATGAGCCCCCTATGGTTCTGCACACCCGGGGAAGAGGGGGGTGGCTGGGGGGGGTGGGGGCTGGAAGAGAGAGCACACGAGGGACAGGGTGAGGATGGAGGGAGGCAAGGAAGCGATGGGGGCCAGGGAGGGGATGGGGGCACAAGGACGGACTCACCGGGGCCGGGGTCGGTTCCCACCGCCGGTCCGGTTCCCACGGCGGGGCGGCCGCTTAGCGCCGGTTCCCACGGCGGGGAGCGGGCGCCGCCGGGAGCCGGCAGCAGCAAGGCTTGGGGCCGGCTGTCCCCTTCTTCCCTCCTCCTTCTCCCTTCTCCTCCTCTTCCAAGGCGTGCAGCTGGCTGGGCAAGATGACTGCCCCCTTCCCCGCAGGAGGAGGGAGGAGGGAGCTCAACAGATGGCTGCACACAAGGGAACATCTGGGAGGAGGAGAAGGAGGAGGAGGAGGAGGAGGAGGAAGGAGGCAGGACTTGCGCTAGGCTGTGCCACTCCTGAACTGGCAGACCCCCCTTATGGGGGAAAGGAGCGGGGGAGGTGTCAAGTCGGCTTTGCACACACACACACACACAGACACACTCCCTCTCCCTGCTGCTCTGCATCCCCTCTGGACAAAATTCCTTATTGTCCCTTTGCTTTCTCGCGAAAAGAAAGCTTACTTACTCCAGAGGTAACCTCGCAGCGCAACCTTGTTTCCAGCCCTGACCTCTGCAGGGCTGTATTTGCAGGAGTGAGTCCTATTCCTGAACACTGCCTGCACCCAGTTTTCCAGGCTTTTAGGGCCAAGGTCAGCTCTGGCACCCCAGGGTGCACAGTAGGATGAGGCAGCACCAAAGTTTGAGCTATGCCAGCAGGCAGGAAATGGGGGCTTATAAACTGTATGGTGCAACCCCTGGAATACAATAAAAAAATCCCCCATCAAACAGATATTAATCCACAATTTTGGAAGCAGAGAGTCTGAACTCCATCACTGGAGGATGAGCTCCCTGGGGCTTTGAAAGAGCAGCCCTTCACCAGAATTTCTTGACTACTACATGTAATGGCCTGGTGGTGGCTTGAGTCATGATTTTGATACTGGAAAGAGAATCAGAAGTCTACCTAGTGTCATGCTGCTGTGACACTGGAGAAGTCAAAGGGGATTGCAAGAGACCACATTCACAGAGGACATACCCTGTGGCTGGCTGCAGCTTCTCAAATTGCACCCCTTGTGTATTCGTGGCCTTTAACAGGTCCCAAGCTGTGTGGTTGCTTGTTTCTTAAGCAGTTTAGGTCAAGAAGGTACAACTACACTCCCTGTGCTTACTCTTAGTAGCATTGAAATACCCACATGCTCCATACCCACATCAGAATTTGCTCAGACCATGACCTTCAAGCAAGTATGTTGCTGAGATTTGTGTTTAGCATCTCTTAGTGATGAAAAATTGGTGAAAAGGGTTTTTTTTGGATCTGCTCAGCTGCTTTCTCCAAGTACGTCATTCCATGAAGATTTGCTGTGTGACCCCCAACCCCCCCAGTGACTCCAGCTCTGATCAGGACTGAGGCTCGAGGCAGGACATACTGGGGGTGTGAGGAAGATGTCACAGTTACTCCTCTCCACCCTCTGCATTTCCACATAGAAGTGTGGCTAATCTGCATTATGTGCTCTCTCTGTGCCCATGTCTCATGAGCTGCCTTTTGGGAATCATCATCACACCGCAAGAGCTCTACCAAGGGGCAGACCCAAGGAGCCAGAGAGAGGAAATCTCTGCTCAGGACTCAGATGACCCAAATGCTTTTTGGGGAAACCATGGGAAAACCCCTTAATCTGGGTTGTGATTTTCCATGTAAACATCACAGTGGTATCTCCAGACATGAACAGTCTCCTGCAAGGGTCCATTCAGTTGGGTCTTTACACTGTTCACATTTTATAGCTCTGGGTAGGGGAAGTTGTTAAGCTGGAAGCTTTTGTTTAGTTTTCCATTTTTCATTTTTTCCATGCCTCATGTTAGGCCTTTGGCGTGTCAAAGTTGGTCTCAGTAAAGCAAAATGCCAGTTCAAAGCTGGAGAAATTCGGAATTAAATCCTGTGGCTGAGATCCAGTTAATATATACATATATGTAAAAAAGTCCAGTGTATATATGCATATATATATATATATATGCATATCTATATTTATGTCTCTCTCTCTCTCTCTATATATATATGTATGTATGTATGTATATATATGTAAGTCCAGGAGTCAGCACTGCCAGGACTGGTGATTTGAAAGGAAGAATGGGAAAACATGAATCTGGCTTAAAACCTCTGATTTTTGCTAAAGAAAGATTTGTAAATTTTGTTTTCTTTATTTGCAGCCTAAAATAAAAAAGCAGTATTTTCTGTTAGATGGGACAATTGTGTACTCAAATGTTTTGTTGGTCAGGTAAAAAATAATCAGCTGAGAGATGTTCTGGCTTGAATGTCTAATGCTAAGAGAGATTTTAATAGAAGTTCCCCAGTTTGAGGGAATTGGCCAAAATCATGACAGGGAGAGGTCTGACAATTCTGGGTGACCTGCGGATAGGGATTAGCCCTGGTGTGATGCTAACAAAAACTTAGTTATGAATCCATCTGATTCTTAGGTACTTCAAACAACAACAACTGTACCAGTGTCTCACCACCCTCACAATAAAGAATTTCTTCCTAATTTCTAATCTAAACCTTCCCCTGTCAGACAGTTTGAAGTCATTCACTTCATGTCCATGACAAAAGTCCCTCTCCAGCTCTCTTATAGCCTCTTTAGGTACTGGAAGGTGCTATAAGGTCTCTCCAGATCCTTCTCTTCTCCAGGTTGAACAACCACAATGTCCTCATCCTGTCTTAATAGCAGAAGTGCTCCAGCCTTCTGAGCATCTTCATAGCCCTCCAGCACCCTCCAGCAGATCAAACAGTTAGCTATCATGATAATATCGAGGTCATTTTTAGAGGACACTTAGTTTTAAGGTCATGTTTCCCACCATCACTATTTCTATTTTTTTGCCACATTGGAGCACATATTTATAAAGGTAAAACAGGGTTTTCACAGAACTATGTGTCCCATGTGCTGAACCTTCACATGCAAAACCAGCTATCCCGTATTTGGACAAATTTCCCCACCTGTCTCAGACAGTTCACTGCCTGGGACACCAGGGGAGTATGACAGATGGAAATGGAACTTCAATTTTATCTCTTCAAATAGATCTGGGAACCATAAGACATCTTCCCCCAGTTAGGTTCTTCCAAGGCCATGCTGAGCCTTTCTTATGTCTTCTGTTCCCAGAAGACACCAGCTCAGTTCTGTGTTTCTCAACATCTGATAGCATCATGCCTGGTTTGACTTACTAGAATCCAAACAACTCTTAAGCCAAAGGAAAGTTATCTGAGTCACTCTGAGTTTCTCCTGCATAAATCCTAATAGACATGTTAGGCAAAAGAAGCTGAAGTGTGAATGAGGATGACATAAAATGGATTAGTAAGAAGAGCTAGTGTTGGAGTTTTGCCTGATGATCTTTGAGTCCCTCCCTGAGATCTCATTTCCCTTCCTCTTATTATGCAAGCCCAGGAATGGAGGTTACTCATGCACCAAACTGTTGAAAAAAACCACAAAGCGAGATCAGTGCCTTGCAATCCCAATTCTTATCTTCTCCCCCATACGAGAGTAATCCTGCAGACGAAGGAGCCCTCCCTTTCTGCTGTGGAAGGAATTGCTCATAAACTCTCTCCTTTGTGGCTGAGATACAGTAGATGGCTCAGGAAGTTGTCCAAGCTTGATTGCATTTGATATAGTTTCTCAAAAGAAAGGACCCACAGCATCAGCCAGGATGATTACTTATGGAAGAGTTTAGTTATTCCAAGAAGTTAAAAAGAATGTTGATGACAATAGTAACAAACAACTATCACCAGTTCCCACTGGGAAAACATAAAAAGGTAGGTCTACCTGTTTGCTCTGGGAATGTTTCCCATCCTTGTGGGAGTCCTGTGGTAACTCAGAACTAGAAGTAGAGATTTTTTTGAACTCCTATAACAAGTAAGACTTAAACAAACAAGCACCTGCATCTGTGGTTTTCGTTTTATTCAGAGGAGCTTGGCAATCTTGGATACATATTGCACTCTACTGTGTACAGCCTTTGTCAAAAATACAGATTGTTCTGTAGGTTCATCCTCACCCTTTGTCACCGGACCATGTCTTACAGATGGGAGCCCACCTGACAGTAACTGACTGCAGTCAACTCACTTGTTCTGTATTGACCAATGGACTGGTATGGAAAACTATGTCACTGCTTTGCTCAACACATTGATTATATCTTTATTGACTGGGAGCCAGCAGGAAAAATACACAAAATATTTGGGAAAGGAGGCAGAAGCCAGCTTCTCCTGGTGGAAGCCCCATGGCTGTCAGCAAGGGTAGATGTTCCTCTTACGCATTCTTCCTGCCTGGCCACATGAATTTTGCTCCACTTAGTGCCTGGTGATCCAGCTTGAGCAAGACAGGCAGAGGAGACCCTCTTCCTCACTGTTTATCCCCTGCCCCTGCTTTCCCCTCACTCCAATTGCTCCACAGCCTGGTGCATTTGATACTGTTTTGACTAGTGGGATCTGTGGATTTCATCTCCCTTGGGCTGAGGAGACCTTTTTTTCTGCATTTTGACTAAAATTCAGCATCAGAAAGGCAGGCCAGCCCTCTCTGCTTACTATTCTGTAGCCTGAGTCACAGAGTATCATGCAGGAGCACTGAGTCTCCTATGGGGTTGCCTAGATGCCATTCACTGAGGGAGAACACAAGGGTCTTATTCAAGTCCACTGAATCATGGAATCACAGGGTTGGGTTGGAAAGGACATTAAAGATCATCTTGTTCCAATCCCCCTGCTATGGGCAGGGACACTTTTCACTAGGCCACTTTTCAGAGCCCCATCCAACCTGACTTTGAACACACCCAGGCATGGGGCAGCCACAGCTTGTCTGGGCAACCTGTGCCAGAGCTTTACTACAGTAAAGAATTTCTTCCCAATATCTAATCTAAATCTACTTTCAGTTTAAAATCATTCCATTTTGTCCTATCACTGTGTGGCCTTGTGCTAGGTTTCTTTCTCCATGAACACTGGAAGAGGGTTGGGCACTTATGATAGTTTTATTCCCACACTAGGGACAAGCATCTACTTTTCAGGTATCATGGAGCCTAAGTAGCCCACCCAAGGGAAGTGTGGGCTTTGGTCCATCTGCTTGTGTTAGCTGTTCCTGGAACTGGGTGGTTGTTTCCCAGTAAGCTGCTCACTGGACTTTTTGTTTCTTTTTTGTGTATGTTCAGACTCTCATTGAAGATATTGACTTCACTTTGACATCAGTCAATACTTAGCTCTGGAGTTAATAAATATTTAGGTTTACTTGGTTGAAATCAATGTGTCCTGAGCTCTTTCTGCTGTCATTCATGGTTAGGACCTGGCCAACGAGTGGGAAAACCCTGTCATGCTTTCAAGACCCATTTCTGCAATGGAATTTGTAGATTGAGTTCATTCTGTTAATGAAAGGTCACATCCCCACCTGTGTTGAATGCTACATGGAGTCACCAAGGTTCACAAGATCACACAAGGAAAGAAGTAAAGAAAAGGGATTTTTATTTTTGTTTTTCTTCTCAGTTTTTCAGAACATCTTCACCTTGGTATCAAGAAATCAATCTGTAGCTTGAAGGGGTGTTTGCATCTTTCTAACACCCTTTTGGGGTTTCCACTCAGTTCCATGTCTTTGGATCCTAAATCCTGAGACGTTTCTTCATCTCTATTTCCCATATAAACTGGATAGAATCAGAATCCCTTTAAAAAGGTAGAAATCTTTGAAATCAAAGCCAGATTGTGTGGCTCACATTTACCCTGTCAATCCATACTGAAAGAGTCTGAGTGGTGCATTCAGGGAATCCGCACCCTACTTGATGCTGTAAGATACTTCAATCATCTCATGCCCAAAAATGATACTGAAGTGTGGGTTGAGACCTCTATCCAGAAAAACAGAGACTTGAAAATTCTCTAGGAGGATAGTCTGGAAAATAAGGCTAATTTACATTGTCAAGTTGAGAACAAAGGAGGAATAAAGTAAGAGCTGTGTAGTGTGTATGCAGACGACAGAGATAGATCTTAAGATCCAAACTCAAAGACTAATTTAGGCTGGAAGGACCTTTGGAGTTCTTTGCTTCAAAACTCCAAAATCCAGCTTTCATCACAGAAGGCTCTTAAACTCATATAATATTTTGAATTTGCTGAAGCTCCGTTGATGTCACATCTGTAGAGGATTGAAACACCTGTGGCCTATTTTAAATGGGTACAAGTGGGTAAGTGGGTACAAGTATGTTGCTGAAACAAGCCCTGCAGCAATATGTGTTGAGGAAAAAAAGGAAATATGTGATATTTAGATTTTTTTTTAAATGCTGTTGCTGGAGAAATTTGTTGACATACTTTTCTTGCTCCACAAGCAATGAAAGCTTGTGTCCTAGTTCGATGAATGTTTGCATCCTGCAGTTCTCCCACTTCCTCTGAGTGTCCCCTAGCATTTTGGTCAGGAAAGGGCAACCTACAGCATTCCTGGTAGGGCCCTGAGTACTGGCTGGTGGACCAGTAGGTATTTGCTGACTGATCAGTTGGCTGCTGGCTTGCAGGATGAGTAAGGAATTGCCTTTCCATTAAGGAATCCATTAAGATAGATTAATTTGTGTTTAATTCTCCTTTAATTTGCCTTGAATTCTCCTTTCCTTGGTGAATAATATTAAAGAGACTTGTAGGAGCTTCCTACCCCCACAGAATAGCAAAGACCTTTTTCTGAAAGTGGGGTGATACTGGCCAACGTGCTTAAAAATGTTGATGCTTAATTGCTAGGCAAAAGACCACATGGGCATCATTTTGTTCAGGAACAAGACTAAGAGACCAAAATAACTCCAGTCCCAATAAAAAGCAGCATTTTTTCTATTCTTCTACTTTTCTCAGTGTAAGATAAAATGATTATGCAATTCTTTTTCTTTTAATTTGAAAGGTAAAATTTGCCTATGCATTGAAGCCTTCGAAACAAGTTTTTAGCCCAAAGCACAAAATCATTACTCAATGAAATTAGCCTTTGAACAGCCAAATTTCAAAAGAAAATATTGATTTGGCATGCTTCTACTTGTCAATTGATAAGATTAAGCACTATATAGTGGGAAATAAAGACAACAGGAGGCCAGATACTGTGAAAATCTTCTGTTTGGTGGAATTACCTGCTGAGGAAAGCAAGGGATGCCCTTGTTGCTCATACTTTTAAAGTTAGATTAGGACAAGAATGCAAACACCTACTGTCTAATATCTAGATCCTGTTTCTTGCAATCTTAATGAAAATACTCTGACTACAGAGGGTACAGCACAGTCTTCTCCCTTATCTGTCTGCTACTCACTCTTTCCCTCCCCTGAAGCCACCTATAATGTCCATTGCTATGGTAACCAAGCATGGTATGTATCACAGACAAGATAACATATGAATCTTTTCCTGCTTTAATAGATCCTCTGTTTAGGCTGTAGTCTTCTTTCATCTCCCAGTTCCCCAAAGTATGTATGGTGACTTCATGGGTTGGCATTTCCATGCAGGAAGCTGCTGTTGGAAGCTGTCATTCAAACCACAGACCTTAAGTCTGTGATATGTTCCTCTGAGGCTTAATTACATTTACTTTTAACTGAATGGCAAGAAAATGTTTGGAAAGAAACAATGTTCATTGAGCTTGAAGTGTAATTACCCAATAGCTAAATTTGCCTGGAGAAATGGGAGTTATTGCACTCTTGGCTTTGCCAGGCAGGTCAATCATTACAGTTTAACAAATGAAGCCAATGTTTCATCTCAGCAAGTTTGCCCCAGCAAACATTGATCCGTTGGCTATTTTCTCATGCTCCAAAATGTATACTCATCAATACCAGAAACCTTGTGAACCCAAGGATAAGGTCATAATGAAACAAGCAGACAGTTGTCAGCAATGCTTAGAAGATTTATATCATCTTTAGATTGAAAGAGGGTGGTTTAGATTAGATATTAGGAAGGAATTCTTTGCTGTGAGGGTGGTGAAGCACTGACACAGGCTGCCCAGAGAAGGTGTGGAAAGTGTTCAAGGCCAAGCTGGGTGGGGATTGGAGCAACCTGGTGTAGTGGAAGGTGTTCCTGCCCATGGAAGGGGGTTTGGAACAAGATGAAGTGTAAGGTGCCTTCCAAGCCAAACAATTCTATAATTCTATGATATTAAAAAGACTTAGCTTCAGGTAAAGCTCAAGATTTAATGGTAAAGTCAGAAGCTGGTCTTCATAACAGAAGGATCCACCCTTGCAGTCACTCATCAACAAATAGACTTCATTTCTGCTGCAAGAGATAAGAGTGCCAGAAGCCTCCATTGAGATGATACTTGGATTAATAAGTGATGGTGCCTTCTGTGAAGAGCAGGAACAGGCACACATCTTTGGATGGTAAGAGGACACAGAGAGAGAAAGGGATGTCCCTGACATCAATCTGACAACACCAACCTTGGTCAGGGCAACCTGAAGAAGTCCAGCAATAAGAAGTTGGTTTCATAGTGCAGCAAATGATGGTCCTCCTGTTTTTCCTTCTGAGCACTGAGCTCAGTGTGTTGCTTTCCTTTTATTCATCCACTCCCTTCAAGAAATAAACAAGTAGGTTGAAGGTGTGAGTCTTGCTGTACTTTACAAACAGAAGCTGAACGAAGATACAGTTACTCTACCTAAATGCATGGGGATGTAAACATTGGGAAAGGAAAAGAGTTAAGTTGAAAGCTGCCTCTGGAACATAAACAACTGGATATGATGGGGCAGAAATGTTTTATAGCTGGAAATGCGATGTTTTCTGTCTCAAGTTGTGAGATAGAGATAACAAGGCATAGATATAATGGCCTAGAAGCTTTTGCTAATTCTTTGAGGATTATCATATTTCATATCTGTGGGGAAAAAACATACCTATTTGGTGGGTTTCACCTCTTCACCTTCACTTACTTTTACTCTTACTCTGCCCTCCTCCCTGCAGCAAAGCTCCCCAGGAAATCACTTCCCACTCAAATCTCAAATCCCAAATTCCAAACCCTAAGCCCCGTGGTTTCCTCTGAAGCATACTGATGACTCACAGTGTACCAGGGAGCTGCATGGCAAAGAGTGGACTCTACGGCAGAGAAAAGCTGCATTTCCCTTATGGGAGTAGTGAAAGTGCCTGAGTTATCCCAAGATAAAAAGTCAAGGAACATAAGGCAGCTCTGTTTTACTGGGAGGCACATTTCCAGGAATCAGCACTGTGCTTGATGTATAAAGTGTCACTTTGCTGGGCTGGTGAGCCTTGTGCATATTATTACTGCTAAGGTAAAAACACCTGTTTGTCTGTGCCAGCTGTGATGAGGCTGTATTGCCAACAGAGCTGGGTCTCTTGGCAGCTTATCTTTTCCCCTGAATAATACAATGTTTTTCTGCTGGCTCTGCCTATAACCTCCTCCCACTGAGTGTTTTGGTGAGGCTACTGGACTCTGTTGTCCAAATTGTTGATGGTTTTAGGCATTATTTGGATGAATGAGTGGCTTGCTGAGACCAGAGTTTCCTAGAGGAAGCCTCTCTTTTCCAAGCCCAAGGAAATGTAATTACCCTCGAGCCCCTTTTGTTGCCCAACAGGGGCAACAAGGGGAAGAGAAGGCAGAGAGGAAAAGTGATGCAAAAATCTAATTTTGTAGAAACACAGACTGAACAGACAGGTTTCTCAGAAACAAGGAGAAGCTCTGACTTATGTGGTGAGACTGTCTCAAGGAGAGAGACCCATTTTCCAATCACTCTCTCATTTTAAATTAATGTTTCTTTTCTCATTTTAGATGGAGATAGCCAGTGCTATCACAGGAGGCAGCTCCCATGTCTGGTGGCAAAAGGTTCTGTGCCATTCTTGCTCCTGGTGTGGGTAACACATGACTGGGATAGGTAGGTGGGTGTCATCACTCATCTGTCATTTCCTAGTGTCAATAATGAGAAAAAATAATTATACTGGCACTTGGCAAATTTTGTCAATGATAATTAGAGCCTTTGTGCTGCAGTTCCTAGGAGGGTATGAATACGGATTATTTCCTCAGGATTCACACAGATGAGGTCCAATCAGAATGATGCATTAAAAATTATTTTTTAAGCTCACTCAGGTGGATTTTTTTGAGTGCTTAGAAAAATGTTCATATTGCTGTTGTAGACAATAAAGGAAAGTCAGTTCCAAAGAGCAGGTGAAGCAGAGAGTTACTTCTTTGGGTTTCTATATGTGCTAGAGTTCAGTCTCCTCCCTCTGTTCAGTCCCACTCAGTAACACAGGTCACTCCTAGGGGTTGTAGCACAAAATTGCCAGTAGTTGATGACCTCTTGACTAAGTCATGCTGGTCAAGTTTAAATGTATTGCTTTGGTCTTCTGCCATGGTTTTGCTTTATGTCTTACCTCCACCATTTTTCAGCTCTTACAGTTTTTTTCTTGGTTTTTCTCCTCTCTTGACCTGAGTCCTCTCCCTTTTTGTCTTTATTAATCTTAAAATTGCTCCACTTTGCATCTGCTTTGTCCAAAAGATATCTATGGTTCCTTCTGTTTGATACATATTTCTCTGAGGGCAAGTGATCCTCTTGCCCAGGCCAATGCTGTAGGTATCTCAGACTGATACATCTCCGTGAAGACACCTAAGTCTCTGAGGCTGTGATTTTCTACATAGCAGTATTATGTAAGGAATATGTCTTTAAAAACTCCTTCTGGAGGAGAACCTCAGGTTGCTGTCTTTACTCCTGCACCAGTCACTTCAGTGTTTATTGGAAGTTTGTGTTAATTGCTTGGTGTCATTTGCAAAAGATAAGGATCTTAATGGTATAACAGCCATTGTCATGAGATCCATCACAGCCTGGGTTGTTACTACACTGTATGGGAAGATGAGGAAACATTAACAGCCTTCTTACTCAAGCCATTACTTAACTTCCTCCCTGGCTTACTGCTCCTCAGAACAATTGTAGTTACAATGCTTTTATCTGGAAAATGTCTAATTTTCTTACTTTCTATGGTGCTTCTCTCAAAATAAAAATCCTCAAAAACACCTTTAAAAGCACTATCTTTACTCTTTTTCTGCTCATAGTCAGAGCACAGATATTTAATCTAACCCTTTCCCACACTTTAGCATTTTTCACCACTTGCTTCCAATACAATTTACTTTATTCAGTCCACAATTACTTCCAGGGGGAAGTATGCATTTACAGTTTCACTGGTGGCAGTAACATGTGCGTTATTTTTCAACCCTCCTCTTTTCCTTCGTTGTGGGGTGATCTCTAATGGTTTTGTGGCGACATATGTTGCTAAAAGGATGGAAGGGACTGTTGCTGCTATGTAGTTCTTTCTATTTAATTGGCTCAGAGTTGATGGCTTTTTTTTGTCTTATAAGCAATGTTCTTGATCTTGGTCTGGGATGATTGTATACAGGCAGATCATAGAATCGTCAATGTTGGAAAAGACTTCTAAGGTCATTGAATATAACCCTTAACCCAACACTGCTAAGCCCACCACTATACCATGTCCCTAAATGCCACATCTACCCATCTTTTAAATTCCTCCAGGGATAGTGATGAGAGTGTTTAACCAATTAACTTTCCATGGCTCCACCCTCTCATTTACATTTACTCCCAAGCCATCAAGACTCCTCTTGGTGCTCCTAGCACAGGCACACTATTGTTCTCATTGAATACAATCTTCTTCCATCTCCATTTCACACCTTGTTTTCCTGCTTCTTCTCTATACATTGAAAAGATTTACTTGCCTTTGGAAATTTTCCTCTGCTTTCTTTTGTGCTTTTGTTTCCACTCTCCCATAATCCTTGGCTTTGTTTGCATTTTTCCACTAATGCCTTTGTGTTGATGTTTGTCCACTTCCTCCTTGTTTGCTTAGGCCTCCCAATAAGTTCCCTACTGTGTTTTCTATTGTTTCCTTAAATATTTCCCATCTGGTCTCTACTGTGATTTCTTTATCGTTCCACAGTAATAGCCTGAAATGCTCTCCAAGCATTACCTCCTCTGTCTCTCTCAAAGACTTGTCTTTTGACTTTGCTGGATCAAATTTAGCTCCAGTGTCACCCATCTTCTCCTTGGGCCTTAATGCATTTGTCATCTTTTCAATAAGTAATTCATGACTGCTGCTGCCCTTCAGCATCACTATAGACTTTCACATCCAGCAGTGACTCTGTTGTGCCTTTTGCAGATAATCATGTGGTCCCTCTGTTTTAGTGTGTGACCAGTTGGTGACCCCTTGCAAATCCATAAGGGACCCAAATGCCACCAGTGATCAGGCTATACACCCCACAGCAACTACTTCAACTTCTCACCAGTCCAGCTCCTCCCATATGGCCCAGCATATTCTTTCACTCGTTATTTCTGATTTCATCCTCTATGTTTCCAGCTTTCACCTTCACAACTGCCTCATAAGGTTTCAGACACCGCATTGATAAAATTTATATTTTCCCTTCTCTGCAACTTGTTTTGGTGCATAACAGCAAATCACAGCCAGGCAGAAATCACTGTAGATTGCAGTAAATACCCCTGTGATGATTGTCTCAGGCAAGTTTCCTGTTGTTCACAGAAATCCTTACTCCTTTTGCACATGGAAGTAATATTACTCATCTGGGAAAAAAAACCCAAACAAGCAAACAAAACCAGAAATAAGTATGCTATCCAAATTACCCATGTTTTCAGGGTGTCTGCTTTGGCAGCTGTGGATGTATAGCTTGGCTGTGGTGCTCACTAGTCTGGGGTGAGAGGGAGGTCCAGGTGCCCATCTCAAAAGATGTGTGATGTCCTGAGCCATTCTTCAACCTCCATGACTATTTCCTTGTGTTTGGATCATCAAACAGATCAAATTGAAAACTCTTCCTGCAACAAATTCTGTATATAATATCTGGTTATGCTTGTCTGGTTTATGTGAAAACCTCACCATCCTTTGCAGGGCTTGTTGGCATGGGTATCAGTGCCACCTTCATATCTTGCTTTCCACAAATAAAGTTTGCGTTGCTTTGACTTAAAATCTGATTTTTCCTCTACCTGCATGGACTGCTCAGACATGTTGAAGTGAATTTCTTTAGCAGAAGATACAACTTTTTTTTGTTGGTTTGTTGTTTTTCCTTTTTTCTTTTTTTTTTCCTTAAAGAAACCCATTAGATTTTATTCAGTAATATTTGATACGACATTTTTGGGTCGTTGCCCTCTGTCACCCAAATATGGAGATGCAAAGAGTCTGTATCCTGGCATAGGAGCAACCTGTCTTCCTCTAATTTTCAGGGTATGTGATAACGTGTTTATTAAAATATTCTGAGGTAGAAAACACATTGAACAAAAAGGATATAAAAGGATTGTATTTAAAATTAAGGTGCCCACATTTAGGTGTCTGTATCAGGTGTCTACATGTGAGCTATACATCTGAGCTCCCACAGCAGTGAACAGATATGCAGTTGCTGCCTAAGTACAACCATCCAGTGCTATGTGAGATGCTAGCTAGGCTTTTCTGCTGTCCTATAGCTGCCAGTCCTTTAGGGCACAGGAATTAAAAGGTCTTGTGTTGTGTCATCAGGCACCACACAGATGTGTCAGATACCCTATACCACCTCAAAAGGCTGTTGATGTTTTCATTTGCACTAGTTGTTCAGCCTGGAGAAGAGAAGCCTCCAGGAAGACCTTAGAGCTCCTTTCAGTGCCTAAAGGGGCTACAACAGAGCTGGAGAGGGACTTCTGATGAGGACATGGAGTTACAGGACAAGGAGGAATGGCTTCAAGCTGACAGAGGGCAGGTTTAGATTAGATATTAGAAAGAAATTATTCACTGAGAGAATGGCGAGGCATTGGAACAGGTTTCTCAGAGAAGCTGTGGCTGTTCCATCTCTGGAAGTGTTCAAGGCCAGGCCAAGTTGGATGGGGTTCTGGTCTAGGAGAAGATGTCACAGCCTGTGGCATGAGGGTTGGAACTAGATGATCTTTAAGGTCCCTTCCAACCCACACAGTTCTGTGATTCTATAAAATATCTGTGAAGGCACATAATGGAGATGTTCTCTCCATGTTATGCTGTTCCCAGGACATCACCCGTCTGTCTATGTGCTGCTACCACTAATGCAGCGCAGGGAGGGACTCCAGGTGGTATAATATGATAGGAGAAGGCTATGGCATGAACAGTCTGAGAGACCAGAACTTGCTTTTTGTTGGGACATATTGCAGCCAGGATTGCTGATCTGCAGAAACTGCAACCCCTGCTCTGACTTCCCCCAGCCTTAGGAGTAGAGGTGGAATGAGGAAGATGGTTTACAAATTTAGAAACAGGATATCATCTTTCTTACAGTCACAGACTTTAACATTGAAGAGACATTAAATATCACCTTTATTGTCTTCTTCCAAGGCCAAGAAGGTCCCATGTTTTGAGGGGAGCTTGTTACCAGCATCTGGAATGCTGTTGCATTTTCAAATAGGGAGATATGGCAATGAAATAGGCATAAAATCTCAGCAGCAACTGAACAACAACTTTCTGCATCTCTCAGCCTCCCCCCAAATGCTTATACAATTGAAAATGAAATTACACCTCTGGGCTGAGCTGCAGCCATTCTCCTCAGAGGCCCCTTCAATCCAATTGGCAAAGAATGGGGTCTGGCAAGGCTTAGTCAGCTTGTGTTTGCAAAACACTTTGGAAATGAAAACTGCTGCACAGCACTGAGTCATTCAGCTGTGACTGTGGAAAAGTGAAGTGTGTGGAGCTTAGGAATACATCTGGATGCCCTGTGGAGGCTTCAGGATCCAACTAGGATCTGTGGGTTAAGTGTAGAGTTCATATTAGCTACAATAACTCAGGACTGACCACTGGGGACCTCAGCACTATAAACTGCTCTCAGAAAAGTGAAGTTTTGGGTGTTTTTGCAGGCCGAGTAGCCTGTTTGGGAAAGACAAGCATTGTGCTTTGGAAATGTATTCTGCTCCCCAGTACAATGACAGAAGTCTGGCTGTGCACCGTGGAGGGAAGCACTGCTGCTCCCAATTAATGCTAACCTCGCACAGAGAAGGGAATTAATCTGGTCAGCAAAACTAGATATTTGGAGAAAGACAAACAAGACCAAGTAATGTTTCCATATTCAGGACATTCTCATCTTCCATATTGCCTGACTGCCATAGTAACTGCTGCCCTTTGTATCTCCTGTGCCCATTGCTGTGTTGGTGATGACTCCCATCTGATGGGTGAGAAACTGGGGCAAAAGGACCATTTTCAGACCCTCTATTCTGATGCTTCAGCTCAAGAAGTGAGCAGCCAATCAGCCATTTCAGGGCTCATAACAAATCACGGTAATTGGAGGCTGTAGGTGCCTCCTTTGTGTATCTTTTCCATTTCTTCCAGAGGACCTGACCCCAGTACGCTAGAAGCCACTGGATTTGAATCTGCCTTTTCTAAGGGACCTGATGGTCTGTCCTTATGCCGCCTCTCTTCCAGTTATATAGTTCTGCACTTCGGTTTCTTTTTTTTCAAGGGGCAAAGAGGGGTGGTGAGAGAGAAAGAGAGAAAGAGAAAGAGAGAAAGACAGAAAGGCCAACCAGGGAAAAAAAGGTAGGTGTTTCTTTCAAAAACCCATTTCTTTCTCTTTGGTATTGTGAACAGTTCCAAGCAAATCTCCATCTGCAATATTAATTTGGGTTGTTCCTTCCCTCTGTCTGCAGGGAGAGGTCTCTGTTAGACAAATGATTATTCTTGGAATAATAGAAACTTACAGCTGGAACCAGGAGCCTGGCTGAGGCAGACAATAAAACCAAGGGAAGGCATACAGAAAGAAGAGATGGCTTTGTCTTGCCATGCTCAGAAATCTCCCTGTCTGTGTGGCTATGTGCTTTCACCCCTCTGCAGATCAAACCCTTCAAAATTAACCCAACTGCTGATATGGAATAAAACAAGCGAGTATGGAAGGAAAACTCTACCTGAAATAGCAGTGGTACCTTTAGCAAGAGGGGAGAGTAGGCAGCCTCCAGCTTGCAACCCACATATCATAGCTTGTATAAGGAGGGAGGAATTGAAACAGAAATCAGAATGAAAATACCACCCTGTATTACTCTACAGATGGGGGGGTCTCCTAAGTTTTGTCTTGAATAATGCAGTGAATAATATTCCATCAGGGGCTGTCATAGCAGAACTACATAAAAACAACAAACTGGGGTGTCTTCAGGATGCATTTAAGCCTAAAATTCCCTTAAAGGTAGGCTTAAGTCTGTTCCCTGCTCAGCAAACACATACATGCAATGTGTACAATCACCTGATGTCTAAATCCTTTTTATTCCCAAGGGTCTCAAGAGCTTTGCAAGCATTAGCATGATAAAACATGACACATCAACACATGCATAAAGTACAATGCAGGGGCTATCAGCTAAAACATGCTGATTACCTGTGATCTCATGCTGTGCTGTCATCTCAGCTCCTCTCTAAAGCTGATGGAGGTGAGAGCTCATGAACCATATGACAGAAGACCTCATTCAGCTTTGAAGCACCAGGATGTGGCCAGGAAAGCCTGGCTGGGGTCTAGGAAATGATGAGTGAGCCAAGGAGAATTAAGTACTTGATGTGTTTGACTGCACTTAGGCTCTCACCTTCTTAAAGAGAGCAGAGAGAGGGTCTTCTCTTAAATTTAATGATGCCCAAAGTTTATGCTGGTTAAGATTTGGATCCAAAGGCACTGTGAATCCTCATCGTGGAAAGGTGTCCAAGTCACCAGGAAAATGCTTTTTTTAATCTACTACTAAACATTTTCCAAACTGACAGGGTCGAGCTATCCCTTCTCTCTCCTCACTTTCTTTGGAGCAAGATGCCCTTGGAGACTGCTCAGTGGTTAAGCATTTTGAGAGACACAGGGATGCTCATTGCTGTGCAGTGTGTCTGAGGAAGTCAGTCTGCTCCATGACTTGGCAGAGGAGCCAAATTCCTTGGCCTGGCCCTCAACCACAAGCTCATCTTTGCATACTAGGAGCAGTAACACTGCTCCCAGCTTTTCAGAGCCAGAGCTGCCATTAGATACCAAATCAGGAATAAAGGAAAAACTGTCACACTTACTTTGTTTTCAAGGCAAATGGAAACAAAGATGTTTTGCTTTTGAAACCACAAAATTTTGCGGTTTACAAAGAATTCCTTGCATCTCCTCTAACACTCGCTGTCCTACTCTTTTTACCCTCTTGCTGGCTCATCACATGCTTCTCCCTGTCCTACTGACCTTCCCTCATCATGCCCCAGAGAAAAAAGCAGGAACAAAACATATCCACATCAAAGCCCCAGCACCCTGAAGGCAAGTCAGATGTGTATACTGGCATTTTGGAGACATGCATAAAAAAAATCCCAGATGGACAGGGTTAATACCTGACTCAATCCAGATGCTCCTGCCTTGGGTCCAGAACCACCAGTGATGTAAAGCATCTCTTAAACCACTGTGTGCTACAGCGCTAAAAGAGCTTTAGCTCTTCAACATTCCTCCCTCTCTACTGCATCCCATTACTGACACCATTCCCACCATTATTCTCCTCTGCCTTCTTCCTCCGTTGTTCCATATTTAGGAATATATGAAATGCAAAGAGCTACAATGCCAACAGGATTATAGAATAGAGGAGAGATTAGCTGGGATGGGAGGGCAGCTGCTAAAAGGTCTCTGTTGGTTCCCATCCCTCCTTGCAGCCCTAAGTGAGTACTGGATCCCATTCCAAAACCAAGCTCCAGAGCCAAGCACTGGCTAAAGACAAAGCCCACCCAAAGCCCAGCTTCACCTGACTTGGGAACCTCAGATCCTCCTCAGCTCTATTTCCAGGTTTGGTGCAGGAATCTGCACATGCATATTGGGTCACATCTTGCCTCACTGATTTCTTCAAGTGCTATTGCTCAGTAAGAGAAAGAAAACCAAGCTGGTGTTCAGCTTTCCTTCCTAGACCCTGCCTTGACCCCTCTTATACATCAGTCCTTGTTGTTTACAATACTCAAAAATGTCTGTCTTTTACCTCGGCACCTCTGTGTAAACTGATACCAATTCCAGCAAGCTGTTTCTCTTGTTAAGGGGTTTAGTTTGCCAAACTGAAATTTGAGAAATTCAGACCAGAAGGAAATAAGAAGAGCAATGGAAATTCCCCAGGGAGCAGGATCACAGAGAAATGTGGGAGGTCCTCAAACACAAGACTGGAGGAATTCCCACCAGACAAAGCTTCATCCAACCAGCAGCAATGAGTTTGCTTTAGGACCTCAGATAAAATTCCCCAGGAATCTGTATGATGCTAAGAACTGATACATACTCTCTGTAAAACTCTACTGTACTCTGTATGGTATAATGTATTGACTTTACAATAAAAACCTATCGAAATTTAAAGAAAATTAAATCTTGAAATCCAAACCCTGAATCTGACCAAAGGAAATGTTTTAATCCTGTCAATCCTTCCATACCCTCTAGGACACTCACTGGGAACCTTTCCATTGCCACTGAATTTGTGGGGAAAGATTCAGTTACTGCAAGAATGGCACAAATGATAGGTAGGTGCAAAGGTAGATGGATGGAGACAGGAAGGGAGGAAAAGAGAGTGCAAAAGCAGTTGTGATTTTATTTCTTTTGACTGCATCACTCAGACTCAGAGTAAAACAATATCAAAACACTTCATTAATCTATACAGCTCCACATGTGTAAACGTGTTATGACAAACACTGGGAAGTTCTTACACCACGGTCTCATCTTTCTTTATAGAAAATATTGGAAATATTCTTAAATTCTTAAATCTGAGAAGAGCCATGGCTGGCTCTTTCTAGCTCCAAAGGAAAGCTATGTCGTTTGGGCAATGGAACTGACTCAAATACCCAAGCTGAAAACTGCACCACAAAATGCTAGAGCAGGTGTAGGGTAACTAACCCATGTCTATGTCTGTAATAAAGAAATAAGTAGGTTAAATAAGCCTCTTTTATAAAACATTACAAAGAAAGCATAGAGTTCTCACTTGCCTCCTGTATTTTGACTACTTTTTACTTTTCACCATCAAATACTAGTAGATGCAGCAATGATTATCCACAAGGTAAAGAGATTTACCTCCTCCTTTTGATGAGCATGGGTTTCCCCAAATCCCATCTCAGGCAGCACCTTGTGCAGACCAGCCCAGAAGAGCATGTCCTGAAATGCAAGCTGAACTGGACACAGACAGTAAGAAAACACTTACCTAGTATATTAGGATGGGCATGAGCTAAAGGCCGTGCTGCTCAACTGTGCTGGTACACAGATTTTAAAGCATCACAGGAACATGGAAGATACTTTTCACCCCCAAGGGACTCTGGTTGTATGCATGGCTACCCTGGAGCTGAGAAGGGTTAATCAATGTAATATTGGGTAACCTCATTGCTCCCTATAGCTTCCTGAGTGGGAAAGTGGAGAGGGAATCATAGAATCAGAACAGTTGGGTTGGAAGGGACATTAAAGATCATCTACTTCTAACCCCTGCCATGAGCAGGGACACCTTCCACTAGACCTAGCTGCTCAAAGCCCCATCCAACCTTGCCTTGGACACTTCCAGGAATGGGGTAGCCACATCTTCTCTGGGCAACCTGTGCCACTATCTCACCCCAGTAAAGAATTTCTTCCTAATATCCAATCTAAATCTATCCTCTTTCAGCTCAAAGCTGTGCTGGGGAGGTTTAGACTGGACATTAGGACATTTCTTTACCAAGAGGACGATTAAACACCGGAACAGACTTCTTAGAGAGGTGATTGATGTCCCAAACCTGTCAGTGTTTAAGAAGTATTTTGACATTGCCCTTAATAATATGATTTAACTTGGTCAGCCCTGAATTCATCAGGCAGCTGGACTAGATGACCATTGTAGGTCCCTTCCAAATGAAACATTCTATTCTATTCTATTCTATTCTATTCTATTCTATTCTATTCTAT
>NW_020897702.1:22616703-22673254 GCF_003984885.1 Neopelma chrysocephalum
ATTCTATTCTATTCTATTCTATTCTATTCTATTCTATTCTATTCTATTCTATTCTATTCTATTCTATTCTATTCTCAGCAGTACCATCTAGGCAAGGAAAATGAGCTGCTGCTGGTGCTGCTGGTAGAGGCTTTGGATTTGCTTTTAACACATTGCACAAGGCAAAAGAAAGCATTTGAAGAGGTAAAAATGGCCATAGGCAGCTGCAGAAGGTACCTAGAGTGAGCTGGAGAAGTAGCTCTTTGCATGGAAAAAGCAAAGCAATCTGTAGGCTGGGGTCTCTGACTACAGCAAAGCCTGCTTGTTCTTAGGTCCCTGGGACACAGGCCTTGAAGCCACAGATGGGAAACATGCTCACCTTTGGATGGTTTGGATGAGAGGGGTCAGTATGTGAGCTCCTATATCAAATAATCATAGAATCATAGAGTCATAGAGTCACAGAATGGCCTGGGTTGGATGGGACCTTCAAGACCATCCCATTCTGAAATCCCCACCATGGGCAGAGACACATTCCACTAGACCAGGCTGCTCAAAGTCCTGTCCTACTGAGCACTGTTTAGTACCAAGAGAGACAAACTGCTTTGCTGGGTAGGTAGGTTCCTTCTTCAACCACACCAGTCTCCTGGCATGAGCAGCTGTGGAAGCCTTGAGGCTCTCCAAACCATAGCAAGCACCTCACCAGGAGTGAGCCCAGGCTGTTCTGAAGCTGTAAATAGACACTTCTACTTCTGCTTGGGAGAGAACCATGGCTCTGAGTCAACTGAGGAAAGACACAATGCACACAAATAGGAAAATACTGGTGGTTTTGGCTCAAGCAAAGAGTATTTCTTCATGTCAATAGCCTTTCAGAGCTGACTTTAACAGGCACTCCTGGCTGTATCTCAACAGGAATTTCAGCTCTGGGAAAAAGCTCTCTAGATGCATGAAGAAGACACTCAGTCCCATCAGCAGTTGGTAAATGGGAACTTGGGTGCCTAATTCAGGTCTGAGGATCCTTGTGCCTCTCTGCACAAGGGAAACCTGCCTGTATGCTGACCACACTGTATGCCATGCAAAACATGACTCTTCTCAAATGATATCCCTTAGAGGAGAGCTTTGGCTTCTGCTTGGATCAGAGGAGAGCAGAACAGGTAGACTGCAGGCTTGGAGTCAAGGTCATAAAATGCTGCTTTTTCACAAGACTGATACTGTCTCTTTATTCTCTCTGTTCTTTCCCACCCTACACAGGACAGTTCAATATTACAGCTCCTGTTAATTATTCATCCCAGACTGTATTTGCTTAGGTAGAAGTTCACCTCATGAACTTCCCTGAACCTGCCTGATCCAGCCTTCCTGGTTGTAAATTGGCAAGAACTGTAAATTGGTGACGAACGATGACCACAATGAACAGGCATTTCTTTCTTCCTTCTGTAAGCAGTTTCAGGATGATTTTGCAACAGTTCAAAGCACACATGAACTTTGCTTCTCATTTTTGCCTTGATGGTGCCTGACCATGACATCACTGTGTCTCAGAGGCGTACGTTAGGTCTAGACTTACATTATAGGTGTCATCTGAGTGAAATAAAACACAAGCTTGTGAGGTAATGATTAAAGAATAATCTCAGATCCTGAGGGTCCCTTTCCTCCTTGTAGGATGATGGGTTGTGTGGTGACATGGGGCACAGGAGAAATGGGGAGTGCACAGAAAGGAGGTGATGGGGGAGGTCCTTTGGACCTTTCACCTTTCATGCAGCCCTCCCCTGGGTACCTGACAGGGTGTCAGGGTCATGGGCAGGAGCGAGGTACCAGGGATGTGAACAAAGCTCAGTATAGGTGTTGAGGGGTTGTGAGCTGAGCTCCAGTTATCCTTGTACTTTACTCTGGAGTGTTCAACCTGATTTAACTTCACAGGAGTCACATAACCCTTACTTGTTTGAACAATTTATAGTGGAGCAACATCACTGGTTTCAAGAGATGCACATCGACAGAAAGGCAGCACAGGCAAACTGAACGAATCTAGCCCCTGAAACATCTGGGACTAATGCACTCAAGTGAGAAACATCTGCTTTACATGAAGAAGGTCAAAAGGGGCTACTAGCCAGGAAAGGAATTCATGATCATGGTAAAAATATCCCTGAAATGTCTGAACAGACCATAGTTAGGAGCAGAAGAGGCAGCAGAGACGAGGCTGGATTGCATCCTGCGGGCAACAGAGTGCACATTAGATGCTTGGTGCAAGCTGCTCTAAACAGTGTTGGTATATCCTTCTTGGAGGAGCCATTTGACATCCAGGAACTCTGGTGTGATAGTACCATAGGTGATGACAGGAGTCCTCCATCTTTTTCTGAGCTTGAGGGTAGAAGATAAAGGAGTGTCAGAACTGTAGGAGAGAATATCCTCTGGAATTAGACATGGCCAACATGTTGCTGCTGCTGTAACCAGCACTGCTGAGGTGGGGAAGATTAGAATTCTGCAAGCTTCAACTACCTGAAAGGAGGTTGTAGCCATGTGGGGCTTGGTCTTTTCTCCCAAGTTACAAGTGACAGGACCAGAAGAAATGGCCTCAAATTTCACCAGGGGAGGTTAAGATTAGATATTAGGAAAGACTTCCTCCCCAATATGGTTGTCAAGCATTGTGATAGGCAGCCCAGGGAATCACCATCCCTGGAAGTGTTCAAATGCGTGTAGATGTGGTATCTGTGGGCATGGTTCAGCGGTGGGCTTGGCAGTGCTCATTAATGGTTGAACCTGATGGTCTTAGAGGTCTTTTCCTTCCTACATGAGTCTATGATTTTAAGCTAACCTGAAGGTTGCTCAAATGCATCTCCAGTCCACAGGCTGGATAATACCCATGTGCAAGTCCTTGGATGCACTGCACAAAAAAATAAGGTGGTGTAGTGTCAGTCCCAGACTGGTTCCATGGTTGACTTTCCTGCAAATAAATTAATGCAAAAACCCACCAAAACATGTCAGTAGAGCAGCTTCACTGAATTGAGTAGAGGCTCTCCCTAGTTTATACCATAGCACAATGGGGCAAGTATGGTGTCTGTCCTTCTGGTAGAGATGGAAGCCAAGGAAAGTCCTGCAGGTGGGGAGCCCCACTAAGACAAGGAGCCAAACTCTGCTTTGACAGGTGTCACTTTTGTGGCTTCAGGATGTATGTTGTTGCTTTCTGGAGGATTTTTGCCTTGTCTACTCTGGTATGTTCCTGAAAGAACCTGCTGGAGAGCAGAACCAACTGGTACAACAAAGTCTCTTCTGACCACCAGAGACTGGCATGGGAAATGGTAGGTCCATTACTCCTTGATCTACCTGTAAACTCCACTTATATGGCAACGCTGAGAGTTTGTGGGCCATTGCTTCCTTTATTCTCTATGACCTATTTGCTGTGCAAAGCAGGCTGGTGTAAATGGGAAGCAGCCCAGGCACAGCACAGTGCAGCAGCAGGGAGAGAAGAGGATGCTCCTTAGGAAGCGTGGACCTCAGTTTGCTCCCGTGGGGGAAAACTCCATAAGGCAGCTGTGCTCATGTAATTATCCTGAATGTAATTATCACTCCAGCCACATTTTTTGGGCTTCAGTTCCTCTGCTTCCTGACTCTATGTCAAATATGGAGGAATAAAGGCAGGGTGATGCTAGGTTCTCTGACTCCTGACCTGCTTAGCATCCCTTACTGTGTTTGCTCAGCTGTGGCTTTTTCCACTTTAGAGGAGTTTCCCTAAAACAGAAGTGATGGTAGTGATGGTGGTCATGAATAGTTGCCTTCTGTCCCCTCCCTGAAAAGGGTCACACCTATTTAATGGGGCAGGCAAATAAATACAGGAGTTTTTCTACCAGTATAGTAGGTAAATAAGCTGTTATAAAACACCTTTGGACAACATGGCAGTTTGATTAAGTGGCCTAATTTCCACCGTAAAACACCTGACAACATATTGCATTAAGTATGTGTCAGATAAAACCCAGGGCTGAGAGTGGGCATTGCTCTGCTTCCATCCTTTGAGGTGGATGTCCTATACCTTCATGCTCTTCTGTCTTATAGAACCAGTTTTTTGAGCTGGGATAACCTCTAACAGGATTATATCAGGGTGAGGTCCAGGAGTGCTACAGTAATAGAGTAACTGTTGAACAGGAGCAGTCACTGCTGCCCTCCTGGGACTTCTCATGGACATCTGAGAGTGAGCTCAGCCCCAGGGTTACGTTACCCTGTGTAGTACCCAGATGAGTTCCATGGGTACCCCAAAAAGCATCTCTCTGTGCTTCTACTTCCAGCCCAAAATTACTTGCTTGCTCCTTTCTTCATGTTGCCTTTTGCTTCCAGACTTCAGCTGTGGTACAGGGTCATTTGAGGGGTTTTCTGCTGAGATGAAGCCTTATCTGCCAACAGGACAGGCTCTTTCTCCCATGGCTTTACCCTACCTACACGGGAAGGAGTTACTGTGTGTTGTCATAGCTAAGAAAAATATATTTTGGAGAGGACTTTAAACTCCACTGGCAAGCAGAGTTCCTCATGCAATGGGTTCCCCATCCCATAATTTACTGGAAAAGTTGGGCATGGAGATATTAAAGTCAGCACTGTGCTGCCAGGAAATCCCTCTAATAGCATGTTCCTATGGATATTTTCATTTCGACTTAGAAAAACATTTATTATACAGGTGAAGAATCACGTGGATAAATGGGAAGAGCTGTAGGTTTTGTTTTGTTATGTAGGTTGAGGAGTGGAGTGTGCTGGTGCTGTTATGGGTGGGCAGGCTCTATGGTGGGTGTGAATGTTATTTTAAGATCTCTGTCCCTTATATGCTAGTGCTTACGTTACTGTGGGAAAAAGCACTCAATCAGCCATAATGTGGATTAGCCGTGTTTCCTCCTTCTGGGAGATATTGCAGCAGTCCAGATTTTCAAGTGCTCTGCTTTCAGCCCTGTCACCTCTCCCAAAAAATCTGTCCCCTTTCTCTGGGAGCTCTCCTGGCTCCAGACTCTGTAAACACTCCATATGTGTCAGTGAAGACAGAAAAAAACCCCAAAGAATCAACAACTGCAGAAACACCCACGGCCCATATGGGATAAAAAAGGGACATTAAGGGGCCTAAATAGGGTTCATACTCCCATGTGAGCGACTATTTGATTTTTTTTTGCTTTAGCTTTCATTTCCTAACTGCCTCAGATATTTTCTGGGCTTTTATGGCAGGTGGGGCTGATGCATTGCTCTTTGCCCTGATGAGACAGCCAGCTCTGGTCCTTCAGTCCCTGTCCCTGTAAACCCCTTGTTGTCTCAAGAACACTTCAGGGAAAGTTTCTTGCAACTGCTTGGCCGGGCGCGCGGCCAGCAAAGCCAGCCCCTCTGGCCTCATCAGGAGAGACCTTGTACTACATTTTCCACTATACTTATCTAATCTTGGCTTGCGTCCATCTAGTGTTTGTGCAGTAATTACCTCACTAGGAAAAACAGTTCCACTGCCTAATTGTCTTCACTCTCAGGAAATTGTTCCTAATAGCCAGCTAAATGCAATCTCCCCTTCCTTGCTCGATCCACCACAGCAAACCTGCACAGCCCTTCTCCCTCTGCTTACAGTCCTATACATGAAGTGATTATATGGCGTTATATGCTCTTATTTCTCTAGGTCAAAAAAGCAAAATTACTTTCTAGGATTCATGTGACTAACAACCACTGTCCTTAACTCATTTTCCCTGGGCTAGTTTGAATTTCTCTCTGCAGTCTTTCAGATCATGTCCAAAACTGAACTGTGTTCTGCTCCCAAGTGCATTGGACCCATGAATCAAGGTACCACAAAACAGCTTTTCCTTACGAAAACAGGAATGTAAAAAGAAAATACTTTTTTTTTTAAACTTCACCAAGATCTTGAATCATAGAATCATATCACAGAATCACAGAATCAACTAGGTTGGAAAAGACCTCTGAGATCATCAAGTCCAACCTTTGACCTAACACCACTTTATCAACTAGACCATGGCACTAAGTGCCACATCCAGTCTCTTCTTATATACCTCCAGGGATGGTGAATCCACCACCTCCCTGGGCAGCCCATTCCAATGTCTGATCACTCTCTCTGTAAAGATTTTCTTCCCAATGTCTAACCTAAACCTCCCCTGGCATGGCTTAAGACTGTATATGTGTATATATTGTGTGTATATATATATATATATATATAAAATCAATTAGGTTGGGAAAGCCCTCTAAGACCATCAAGTCCAACCATTAACCCAGCACTGCCAAGCCCAACCACATCCCCAAGTGCCACATCTACATGTCTTTTAAATACCTCCAGGGATGGCGACTCCATCACCTGCTCTGGTGCTTGACAACCCTTTTGGGGAAGAAATTTTTCCTAATATCTAATCTAAACCTCCCCTGGTGGAACTTGAGGCCATATCCTCTTGCCCTATCACTTGTCTCTTGAAAGAAAAAAGCAATCCACCTGTCCACAACCTCCTTTCAGACAGTTGCAGAGTGCAATAAGATCCCCCTAGGCCTCCTTTCCTCCAGGTTAAACAACCCCAGCTCCCTCAGCTTCTCCTCATCAGACTTGTGCTCCAGACCCTTCCCCAGCTCTGTTGCCCTTTTCTGGACACTCTTCAGCACCTCAACACCTTTCTTGTAGATACGGGCCAGAAGAGTTTTCTTTAAACTTTTTTTCAGTGGCTTTCAATGGTTGATATATGCTTCATTTTTCAAGTGTAAGGTGAATGTTTGCAGATGATCAACAAGCTGGATCTTTAAATAAAATGTTATGTAGTTCAACTGAATGAGTTGGCACTTCAGATCTCCTACTAGCTTGAATTCACATTTTTGGTGGAGGATCTTGCATCAGTAGATGTTAGGGACATTTCCATGCAGCTTCTCAACTTGAAGGCTTTCCCACAAGCCTTAAAAACAGCACAGAGAAAACCCTAAGTCACTAAGTCTTTATGTTGAGCTGTAGAATTTCATGACCTTTCAGGTCTGTCTGCTGGAGCTTCATGTTAGAGAGGAGCAAAGCTGAGGGCTAGGTGAAGCAAGGATCAAATGCGTTTCTCGTACAGTGTGTTCTGTGTAGGACTTTAAAAGATAAGTGTATATTGAGGGAAATTATCTGGGACATCAGGGTGGATTCATATTTGACAGCCATCAAATGAGGAGAGAATGGTGCATGGGGCTTGCTGGAGCACTGCTACATGAGAAACTCTTGGGACTGCCTGAGAGGCCAGTTTCTGTTGCCTGCCCATCCTTTCTGCTCTGGTGTGACCTCCGAAATGTGTCCTTTGCCACAGCTCCATGATATAGAATCGACATACCTGCTTCCTAAAAGCTCTGCTTCTTAGAAGCTCTATGTATCTGCCTCACCTTCACTTCATTGATTTTTCCACCAGCTCTCTTTCAAGAAGTTTCTGATCGCTGTTTTCAAGATCTCAGACATAAGCAACTGGCCCAGCGGAGCCTCATGGTGGGAGCAGGTGGGAGGAAAAAGGGTTGTGTTTGAGCTCAGAGTGTTGCACCATCCTGGTAGAACCAGTTTCCCCAAGGAGTTGCATCCTGCAGGGCTGTTAACACCCCTGTGCTGCTACCTCCCTCTGTTTCTCATGTCTGTGCTATCCCCAAATGCTGTTGGGAAGGGGGTTTGTCTACTCCCTGAGAAAGCTTGTAGCTGATGGGGAGCTGGGATTTCCCTGTGCACCTCCTGCTGCTTGAGCCATCACATGTTGCTTGTCTGCTTTAGCAATTCACAGGCTTCCATGGAGGACTTAACCCTGATCCTTGTCACCAAGGACTGCTTGTGGACACAGCTGGCATATGCTGATCACTAAGCCATGACCTAAGGAGTGTTTGCCTCCACATTGCTTTACAGATTGCCTTTAGATCTCCAAGCATTTGACTTAGGGATTTCACCCATGTTTTTGCAGGACCTAGTACAACCACCTCAGTTTGTGCTGGAAACTCATGCCTTCCCTCAGTAAAGGTGCTCCATGGCAATAAAGAAGAGGATCAAGGCCATGAAGGGAGTGCTACCACCAACCTGCATGCTGAAGCATTTTAAGATGGTTGTAGATGAAAAAAGAAAGTGCCTGTGTTAATTCCTCCAACCCACAATGAGACTTTGGTCTCAACAGCTGACAGAAGACCATTTGCCCTTGTGAGAGCAAACAATGTGTATGTCATACTGAAACCAGGGGAGGCAGGAAACACAGAGCCCCATGGTGCTGTTCTTGAGTAAAGCCATTTCTCAAAGGCAGGACTGGGCTTTAAAACAGAGCCCTGGCTTTTGAAAAGACTGACTCAGTGTGTACTGGGATCTGTAGGGTCCTGGGAGGAAGCCAGCTCTGGCAGGATTTTTTTTTTGTTATCATAGAGACCTCTAGTTAGCTTTCTGTAGCAAAATCATTCACAGCAACAGACATACACACATACACAAAATCCCAATGACTTTTTCCTAACAGGCAGAAATTTAGTGATCAACATTTTGGCTCTTTTAAAACCCCTTTGAAGTTAGGGGTTTTGTAGTTGTTTTTTCTAAAGCCCTCTGTAACTGCTGACATATGCTGCACATATGGTTTCAATATGATTAGACTTCCGATCTGTACTTTTCTTTTGGACTTGACAAAGTACCTACTCACCAGACACATTTCCATGAGGAAGGGACTTTTAATAGGATTCCCAGAAAGAAATATACTTCTGCAGATTCATTAAGCAAATAATAACCTCTCCTTTTGATTTCTTTTTCCTCCTTTTGAAATATGTGGGAATTTGCCCAAAGCGGGGTAGCCTTAGGTGGGACTATGCTTTACTTCCCTGAATGCCCTCAGGAAAAATTACTTAAGGGTAATTACACATCTTTGCAGATGCACTGGGAATTCACAGATCATTTGGTCTAATTAGACAGCGCTAGATCTGTAGTTGGAGTTGTAGAATGGAGCTGTAGTTTTATTTGTAGCACGGAAAATGTCTGCAGGCCTTGGTGGCAAATGACATGCCCATGAGCAAGATGTGACTTGCGGTGGGGGTGGGAATTCAGACCCACCTCCAAAAGAAGATATGTGGTTGTCTGCTGCAGTCATGAAGATCAGTGAGGAGAGTACAGATCCTCTCTGAGGTTTCTTCCTAAACACCATTATTAGGGTTAAGGGTATGTCTTGAACATCTTCAAGGTACCAATGACAGGTTGGGACATTCACGTCTTGGACACTACTGAAAATCTTCATGAACCAATGGCCAGAGGCAAAGGTCCTCCTCACTCTTTTGGCTCTTGTGAAGATCTCATTGTCAGAATGTAACGCCAGAACTGTCCACCCAGAGAATAGACCCTGCAGCACAGAGGCTGCAGTGTATTGGCCTCTATGGTGCTTGTGAAGTTTTGGCTGTCCCATTTTTTTTTTTGCGCACCTCTGATCCCTCCTTTTCATAGAATCATAGAATGGTTTCGGTTGGAAGGGACCTTAAAATCCTCTCTTTCCTGCAATGGTCAGGGACATGTTCTACTAGACCAGCTTGCTCAAAGCCCCAACCGAACTGAGCTTGAACACTTTAAGGGAGAAGGATCCACTGCTTCTCTGGGCAACCTGTGAGAGTGCCTCACCTCCTTTGTAGTAAAGAATTTCTTCCTCATATATAATATGAATCTCTCATCTTTCAGTTTAAAACCATTCCAATGTCTTTTCATTTTGCCCTATTAAATTCTTGTAGTTCTGTCATTTCTCATTCCCCTTAGAAATGCCTAATCCTACTTTGAACTCTTCTAGTTTTCCTCATGTAGTAGTTATCCTTGAGTGATTCCTGTGGCAATGAATCCTCCAGGCTCATCAGACATGAGGTAAAATCAGAAGAGCTGGTGTGAAAATGCTTCCTACCCTTTCCAATGCATTCCCCTGTGTAGCCAAACACTCATGAAGGAGCCTGATTAAGGACTCTTGTTTTATTGTATCTGCTCTACTTAAGTGCTCGGTTTTTTTCCAGTAGTGAACTTTGCATTTACCCACATGGATAAAAATGGTTGTGAACTTTCCTGACCCATTGCCTGTAGATTATGAAGTTCATGAGATGTATGATTAACCCCGGGCTGTGAAGTTTCTAGGCTGAAGTCAGCTGATAAAAGCAGAATGTAAAATCACTGCTGTGCTTACTTTGCCAAGATTAAATTTTACTATGAGTGAGTTTGTAAACGCTTGCAAAATACTTATGTAAGAGAAGAATAAAGGTCATGCAAATACCTGGGGAGTCATGAGGGAGGGGAAAAAAAGTAGGTGCGAGATGTACAGAATATTTTGACTAGTTTATAAAACTATATGATAAGAAAGTGCTGGTGTCACACCCTCAGCTCTTGGACGAACAATTTTTTATGACAGAAATAAAGTAATGACTAAGCAAGGTTTACTCTTGAGATTTCCAGGGAAATATCTAGTCCAATCATGCTACCTTATGCAACACCAGCTGCTCTACCAGTTCAACAGGCATTTTTAAAACAGCTTGCAAGCACAATCTCAGCTTTCCTCTCCATGTACCGTTTCTCTACAAATCTCTTGGAAATAAGCACCTTTTCTCTTTCATTTACATCACTTCTACCCTACAGATACGAGGTGGTCTAACTTGTACAGACTAATTAAATGCAAAACACTTGTTCTCAAAGTTTGCTGCTCACACTTTAGCCTTAGAGAAGCTGGTGCACCCAACATCTTGCTATGTCAGCTGTATCAGCTGGGTAATAAAACGCTGCTTCTGTTGCAAACCTGTTCTAACTCAGTTAATCTGGTGTTTCATGTCCTTTGCTTGTCTTGAACTCTGTTCAGACAACCTGGGTTAATTTCTGTCAACCTTCAGCCACTGCTCTTGTGACCTCAAATGTCAAGATGCCAAGTGGGATTTAGATGATAAGTCAGAAAAGTGTCCTACTCTGGGTGAAAAGAACAAAGAGGGAGGCTTTAAAACATGGACTGCGGGACATTGGGCCTTGCTGGGAGAAGGTGACTCATGTCCTGTGAAGACAGGTGAGAGGGTTGGTGTTACTTAGCCTGGAGAAGAGAAGGCTCCAGGGATACATTCTAGAACCGTCCAGTACCTAAAAGGGGGTTATATAAAAGTTGGTTGGTGACTTTTTAAATGGCCAGAAAGTGAGAGGAGAAGGGGAAGTAGTTTTAAACTGAAAAAGGGGAGATTTAGATTAGGTGTTAAGAGGAAACTCTTTACTGTGAGAGTGGTGAAGCACTGAAAGAGGTTGCTCAGAAAGGGTGTGGTTGCCCCATCCCTGGAAGAGTTCAAGGTCAGGTTGGAGTGGGACCTGGCAACCTGATCTAGTGGATGATATCCCTGCCTGTGGCAGGGGAATTAGAACTAGATGATCTTTAAGGTCCCTTCCAACCCAAAGCATTCTACCATTCTATGACTCTGTGATGTCCAAGCATCTCCCGCCAGTGTCCAAGGTTGGGTGACCTGGCTTGGGGCACACATGGTCTCACCGAGATTCCCACTCAATTTGCATGACTTTTGGTGACATCTAGGCACATCTTGCCTTGGTGAGATCTGAGCACATTAAAGGTTGGTTTATGGTAGTCACATTGAGCAACAATCCCCTCCTCTTTTGAGAAGAGGTCAAGAAGCAGAGTTTTTATATAATAAAAAGAGCCATCTCTGAACTAATAGCAAAAGTCAGTTTTATCAGCTGCCTGTCATGCACAACTACCATTTTCCTTTGCTGAGAGCCACCCATTACTTTCTACTGACTGCAAAGTAATAAATTACCAGGTCAATGACACATGTCTGAGCATCGATCAGTTGTATTGCAATGATTAATATGACAACAAAGTGGTTGTAAATACAGCATTTTGCTGAAGGCTGCAGAGCTCCAAGGGGTCTGAGCATGCTCAGTGTATTCTGCTAGGCAGCTCTGCTGATGAAGAGGTGGGACAAGAACTTTTTCCTTTGCAAAGTTCACTCTGGGAAGTCCTGTTTGTTTAACCATCAGCTGCTCTGTCAGGAGAGTTCACCAAAGTGTATCACCGGAGTTCAAACTGTGTTCCACTCCTTTGGAAAGCAAAGGGAAAAGTCAGACCAAACTTCAATTTAAAAATGAATAGCACATTTGCAATTAGAGATCTCTTTAACCACCAGCAATGAACTAGTGGACCTACAGAGCACCTTTTGGTGTAGAACACTTATCACAAGTGTGTAGGGAAATGAGGCACATTAGAGGGATCATTTTACAAGATAATTGCATTCTGTTTTGAAGGCACGTAAACCAAGATACATTTAAAATGGGACCTAAATGAAACATCAGAGGATGTCCACCTGAGTCCTGATCCTGCAGAAGCCCGCATGTAGGGACTCAGCATCCTGAGGAGCATAGAAAGAATTTGCCTTCCTGTCTGTAAAATGCAGATGTGCACAGGACACAATCTTTCTTCAAGGCCTTGAAGAGCTGTCATCTCATGCCTTTCTGTAGCCACCAGCAGTAATCAGCTCCTGTTTAGGCTTGCTGCCTCACTGTATAGGGCTGACACTGGATGATGCCCTTTTTAGGGCATGCCTAACTCCCACTGACTGTGTGAAGGTGAGAAATTCAGCTTGATGGTCCCACCTCTCTCAGTATCATAGGGTAATTTGGGCTGGAAGGGACCTCAGGACGTAGCAGTCCAACCTGATGCTCCAAGCAGGGATGTGGGACACAAGCAGCAGGATACAAGCCTGTGGATATAACCTATAAATCCCCTTTCAGGTGTTCATTGCTGGCAGTAGCTTCACCCCAGCTGGCAGGCTGAGGTAGTCTGGTCTGAATCATCCTTAGCTGTCGAGAATATTTGCTTTCCAAAATGTGTGCCCTGAATACAGCCCAGAGGCATTCATGCCCTCAGGTCTTAAATCTTCTCAGCTTCCAGTTAGGAGTCAGTGGGAATGTACCCAGGGGCTTTCCCTGTTCTTCAGCATCAGTTATACAGCCTGCCCATGGCTCTGGGATATGGGGAGATCTCAATCTGGTTTGCTACTTAGGATCTGCTCATTAAAGACACGTAATTTCCTCATGCAAGCAAACAACAGCTTCCATAGGGTCTTTGAGGAAAAATCATTATTTCCACAGCCCATATGGCATCTCCCTTAAAATTTGTTCACAGTGCCTTGCAGCCCCACAGCCAAGGTTAGAGCAAATACCTTACTTCAGCCTTGCAAACCAACACCCGTGATCTAACATTGTTTTAAATGAAGTCACAGTGAGGACTCGGAGGGAGGAAAGAAAAGAAATAAAAAGGGACAGATATACACTATCTGTCTGATGAAGTTGTTATTCTACACTGATGACAGCAAAGCCCTGAGGTGTCAGAGTGCTCCTTGCTGATTGTCAACAGAGACTTTATTCACAATATCAAAATTGTGGCCCTCTTGTAGTGTTCAAGATCCCTTGGTCTTCCTATGTAGAAATACCCTTGAGGGCAGCGTTTGCTTTTCCATGCTTTTGGCAGGTCAGGGGCTGAGGCATCAAAAATTGCTGGGACACACGTCATCAAGCTCAGTGAGGTCAAAGGATTCATTGTGTACGAAAGCTCTGGTTAGAGGAGTATTTGCAAAATCAAACCCTGACTTACTGTGAATTGTGCTGGCTCAGAGTAGGCACATATGAGAGAGTTACTTGTTGCAAATACAGTAGGAAGAACTAGGTTTTAACCCTGAAGGTTGTTAGGCATGGTCAGATGAAATTTATGTAGAAGGGTAGAGAATTTTACTTGACCTGCCTTTTCTCTCAAAAAAAAAAAAAAAAAAGAGCCAACCTGCATCCTGTACTACCTGTAAGAAGGAACTGAAAGTAGTGCCCCTTTTATACTAATTACCACCTTCATTCATGATCATCTAGATTCATTTCCATCCTCTGGCAGTTACCGTCCTTTGGGTGAGTGAGATCGGACACTTCCCTAGTTCTTTAATGTGAAACCCCAGGGAAATGAAAGCAGATGAGACCCTGGTTTCCTACATTTTCATAGAAACACAGAATCATTAAGGAAAATACCTCTATGATCATGGAGTCTAACTGTTAACCCAACACTGCCAAACCCACCAAGAAACCATGTTCCCGAGTGTCACAGCTACATGTCTTTTAAATCCCTCCAGTGATGGTGACTCTACCACTGCCCTGAGCTGCCTGTTCCAGCTCTGTTCATCTCAGAGCAATTTATTAGGCAGAGGTTAATCCTACCTTAATTATGAACTGAGCCCAGTAAATTGTAATTAGCGTAAGATTTTCAGAAAAAATACCAACTTTTAATTTCCAAAAGAAAAAGTTCATATGTTCCAACGGTTGATCACTTCTTTGTCATTTCTATCCCTACCTTCACGTCAGTGCACCCATCCCTATCAGATCATCAGACCCTGCTTGTGCAATCAAATGTCTTTCTCAAATACAGTTTCCAAGGATATGTCCTTAAGAAAAAGTGGTAGCCAAGCGCATATGGAGATGCCGGATGGGCAACATACCACTTTTGGCTCCCTTGTTTCACAGCTAAGTGCCTGCTCACTGCAATTGACCAGTCTGTATTTCAACTTGAGTCTCCCACCTTTGATTTTCCAGCAAATGTTCTTGCTGTTCCAGCATCATTCTTCAAGGGACCTTCCCTAACTGCTCTACCTCTGTTCAAGTCATTAGCTGGCAACTTGGACTGAAGCCTATAAACGTGTGACCCTCCCTGCCATTGATTGCTACCCTCTGAGTCAGTGATTAAAAACATGGAAAGAAGAATGTTACTGTGAGAACATTGTGGGAATGGTGGGAGCTCAGGAAGTACGATATTCCTGTAGAGAGAAGCCTGGGCTCATGGGGAAAACTGAGCACAACAAAGCATGGCCCAGCTCCAGAAAAAAAACAGCAGAAAACCTTCTTTTTCCTGATAAAACCCCTCCTCACTTTTTTAGTGTTGATTAAAACCAACACTGACAACAAAACAAACAGAAAATAAAACAAATTCTTTAGTCATAAGAGGTCTTATAATTGCACAGCCTCTTCATGCCTTTAAACAGAGAATTCCTTTGACATATTCCTACTGTCAGTGAGCACTTTCCTTCCGTATGAATGGCTCTTATTTCCCTTCCTTTTCCTCAGCCTCAGTTATACCATCACATCATGCACAATATTTAACTCAGCCAACCTCCTTTTGATACATCTATTTCCTATATTCAGAAAATTTCCCATTCTTTCTGATGTCCCTGAGTTCTTTGACTTGGATTGCTTTTATATCCAGCTGGTGAAAAGGGAAAAGGGGATGATGTGAGGAGTCCCTGCATGGCATGTGATAAAACACTATGGCCAGGGAAATAGGCTGATTCAGCCTGAATGGTTGCAGGATGGGAAAAGTCCCAACTTACTTGGCTCAGTGTAATATTTTGGGCCAATGCTCCAGATGATTATTACTGCAATATCCTTTCAGATCAAGCCCAGATATCAACAGGAGCCTATCTTCCTATTCACTATGTGGCTGAACAAGGCCAGGGAGCAATACACAAGTATCTAAGGCATTTCAAAACGTTTAAGGAATTTCGTGAATGCCAGCTATGCTGGTAAAAGGCTTCCTCTACTGTGATACAGTGTGGTTGTCCAAGGATACTGCTGTAGGCCATATGGCCTTAGAAGCACAGGCTTACTGGATAAGGCATGTTGTGTCCCTATCTCCCAGAGGTCCGCAGAGCAGCTGTAGCCTCCTGCTGAGAGAAGTGATGGAATCACCACCACTGGAAGTATTCAAAAATCATGTAGAGGTTGTGCTTAAGGGATATAGTTTACTGGTGGGCTTGGCAGTCTTAGGTTGGACTCAATGATCTTAGAGATCTTTTCCAATCTAACTGATTCTATGATTCTTGGCCTTCTCTCGGTAGAAAAGATTGTCAAGAAAGTTGTTGGTGATAATGGAAATGCTTGGCTAGTGGTGACATGTCAAGTTTTCTAGGATCTTGGCAGATATGCTGGTAAAAGGATCAAAGATTTTCAGGTGCACTGGGCACGCTGCTGTCCAAGGAGCTGCATCTACCACTCTACATCAAATCCACTGAGACCTCTAGAGGACAATGTCCTGCATCCAGCCTAGATACCAACAGGTAACTTGAGCGATATCATATCTGTCTGGAGAGGAACCAGCCACATGACAGCAAGACTGAAAGCCCCATTGGGTGCCTGGAATGGCAGATCTGAATATGTCCCTTTCACCTTAAGCATCATGGGCTGACTCCAACCAGCAACTCACGCATTCCTTCCTGCTGACCTTTTTTTTTTTTTGCATAAAAACACACATAACACATAACACCCATAACATTTTGTAGCAACTGTTAATTTTCACAGGTATTGATTGCTCCAAATCCCCAAATTCCATGTTTTATCCTGAAAAGTATATTGCACTAGAATCCATACCTGCACTCTGGGTTTCATCTCAGAACTTACAGAACATGAAAACATGGAAATAAATATAAGTGACCTGCAAGGATTTTCAGGTTGGCACCCTCCTGGGATGCCTTTTTGGTCTTGTGCCTCTCAAAGGAGAGGAAGATCAGCTGTTGTGATTTGGTCCCACTCTGAATACCCTATACTTCAAGGATGCTGCACCACTCTGTGGCTACCCCATCCCTAGAAGTGTTCAAGACCAGATTGGATGGGGTTTTAAGCAATGTAGTCTAGTGGAAGGTGCCCCGGTACATGGCAGTGGGGTTGGAACTAGATGATCTTTCAGGTCGCTTCCAACCCAAACCATTCTATGATTGTATGATCTCTGTCCTTGCTGCATCAAATCACTCTGATGATCACTTTGGTGCTCCTGGGTCCATTTCTGTGGCTTCTGGGCTTCACAGTAGGGCTGAATTGGTTTCCAAGCGGAAATTCAACATGTTAAACGAGCTTGCAGTAAACAACTCCTTGTGCTGGGAAAGCCATCAGGTTGTACTGGCAGTGGAGATATTCCTTTGGAAATGGACTCTCAGGGGAAGTGGAACATTTGAGGAGCTCTTTCTCGCTTTCTCTCTCTAATTTTAAATTAGGGTTGTGAACTGGCACTCAATCCTGCTGTGAAAAAATAATATACACAAAAAAAGTACCAGAACTCAGATGAGAACTGGTGCTTCTGCTTGTGACCACATGATAGAATAAGGACATCAATCACCTGAATAAACCCTAGGGGCTAAAAAACTAAATTTAAAAATGTTATAATGTTCTTGGAAAGCATAGTATTTGCAGGGTTATGGTCTGCATCCAGTGAAGAGAGGGGGAGGAAAGGTATCATGGATTAATAAGGACCAAAACACTGTGCACTGGGGCAGAAAAAGGCACCCCAAGATTCTGCAAGGAAGGAGGCAACAATTCCCATCAAGTCACCAATTCATTGTGCTGCTTTTTCTCACCAAGAAGTGCTTTCTTGTCTTCTTGTGAAGATGTTCTCCTCACAACTAAGAGGTTTTGGCTTTGTTCTGCATTTTGATGTGACCTCTCCAGAGATTATGTAGAGGTGGGTGTACGGAGGGGATGAGAAGACATTAATCCACATGTAACCCTCTACTCTCATTCCCTTGGCTGAACTGTGGCATCAAAGGCATTTACTATGGAGCCCAAACTGGCTTCAGCAGATCTCAACTTGCCCCTGGTTCCTGTTCCTTTCCATGGGGTGTCTCACACCCTCTGATACCTTTTAAAAAAATCCTTTTTTTCCCCCCCTCTTTTAGCAAAGTTATTTTTGACTTGGATAAATTCAGAGGTTTAGCATAAGACCCCCAGCCTGTCACATGTGAATGACTCAAAGTAGTACTACACGGACAGTTGGGGAAAGTCCATTTGGATGGGGAGGAGGTGGAGAGAGAGTAGTTACATCTGTGTCACCAACAAAAACAAAGCTGAGGGAACGTGGTGACTGCTAGGAGAAGTCCTTCTCTCTTCGTGAGGAGCAAGGGAGATGAAGGATATGGGAGAAGGAAGGGAAGGACCCTCTTTTAAACTGCAATAAATTGCAGAGTTGGCTTATTGAATGAGGTCAACCACAGCCAAAAGGCCCTTGAGAAGATGGCTTTGGGAAGAGATGAAGTCCTGATTACTCATGGCCAGTGCCAACAATAACAAGCACTTTGCATCCTGTCCTGAAAGTGTTTTTATACACTTTGTATTCCCTCCACACTGCCAGGCTGCAGACTGAAGGAACCACAAGAGGCTGCACTGGGAGATTCCTTTCATTTTGAAAGGAATGCATCATTTACCTCTTTCACCTTTTTAATTTTATATTTCTCTTGCTGATATTGTGGATGATCCAAGATGAAGGTGTCTTTGACATTTTGCATGCGTTTACTTAAATTTGGTGTTACAATTTCATTTAATTAATTCTGTTTGTGTTTGTTTTATTCAATTGGTGATGGAGTGTAAGATCATGCATGCCTGAAAGACTCTGTAATTGCATTGCCTGTCCTCTGATAGTGCAATTAATCAGGTATATTAATCATCTCTGCTTTCCAATTACTGCCTCCCATGTAGATATATAGCCCCAAAAATTCAAGCGTAGATCTAAATCTTTACAGAGTTATTCCTATTTATAACACTTACAGATGTAGCGACTTCCTGTGTAACCTCTGGGCAAGGAGTAGCATTTTGTGATGAGTTATTTAGGCTGGCTTAATTTGATTTTAAGACTTTGGTCATTTACGTGGTTTAATTGATGGAAACTATTTCCCTGAAGCTTGAAGTCTTATATTTGATTTATTTCCTGAGAATAACAATCTGTTTGTAGGTGCTCTGGATGGACAGTTGTTTGTGCTATTTCTGTTATTGCTTTACTTTCTAATAGTCTACAAAAAGGCTGTTTGAAGTCTCTAAGTTGCATATTAAGAGGAGTTTTGGGTAATATATGGCTTGACTAATGTATGACCTACATGGATGGCAATACATGGATGGATTATAAACCTGTCAAAAAGCACTTTGGCTTTTAGTTATGGCTTTTGGCAGGAAAAAAATGCCATTCCTCTATGAGGTCTATTATCTTAAACATATCCATGCCTCATCTGAAAGGAATGGCTAAGATTTGTTGCCCAGCATTTGGCCCTCATGATACCTAAAGAAGTCTCTTGTTGTTGCATCTGTGTTAGGTGGGAGAAGGGGTTCCAGAGGTGAGCAGTGTCTATGAAATAAGGAGTTAACTGGGCATTCAGCATTGCAAAGGTGAAATTTTGCCAGATATTGTTTATAAGAGAGGTTTTGGTGTCTTTGACACCTCAAGGTCCTCCACAGTGTTGTCCTAAAGCATGAGAGCTGCTACAATAGACACAGAATCCATTCTTTCTATGGTACTGGGTCTTCTGCAGTCCTGAAATGCATGGCTGGGGACCACCTTCATGAGTCTTCGTGTGAGGATGATGGTTTTTGTGTCTGACTTAAATATTATAAGGTCAGGACTGGACTTACTGGATTCTGGACTTGACTGCAGAAGGACTATGGTTTGTTTTCATAAGTAAGTGATTTGGAACAGCAGAGTTTTCAACCCAGGGAATTTCCAAAGCACTGAGGAACTGACTCATGGTAGATAAAAGTGAAAATGATTGTAATTAGCTCATTGCACTAATTTTGCAAGTTATTGTATTTACACTGATACAAACTCAAGGTGACCACCTCAGTTTAGTCTGAGTGCACACAGGTGTAACTAGAAAGTGAAGTACAGTGCATCACTGTCTTGGTTCAGGACCTTTACAGACCTCCAGTAAGCCCTGGCTGGCCACATATAGTGTAGTAAAAGGCTGTCCTCAAGGACAGAAACTTGGTTTGAAGCTTTTACAGAGGGACTTGGCCATGGAAAGACCTATATTACAGCTGTCACTGGGGTACAGGAGATTTTTCACTCCTTGCTATCCATTTTATTGCCAACAGTTCTCATTTCCCTAATTTAATTAGCTAACGAAAGGCCATTTACATTCATTAAATAAATCAGCATTCTGGTTCATTGTGAAGCTAATGATCCAGTCTCTAATTCACACAGTTATAAGGAACTTGATAAACAAAAGTAGCTGCTGCTAGCAAGCGTCTGCCCTGTGAAATCTGGCTTTGCCAGCTCCATCCATTCAGCACTGGCCACATAGAAAGCCCAGTGCCCCCTGCTCTGTCCCTTTCATACCTGGATTCTGTAAAACTCAATGGAAGATGTGTGTGGTCCTCATTCTCTCCCTCTTTCAAGGACATGGTGAGTCTTTGCTCTGTGTTGTATGCCTACTTATCACCAGAAGGTAGGTGTTGTGCAGAGGTGTGCCTGGAAAAGCTTACTATTTAGTTAAAAATTAATTATTTGGCTTATTTTGCAGCTTTGGAGTCTGTTGGTTTGATCTTGGGTACTGTGAAGGTGGAAGGTCTCAGACAGTTTCCAGGAACTGAGAAATATTCACAGTTCAGAATCACAGAATCATAGGACAGTTTGGCTTCAAAGAGACCTTTAAAGGTTATCTAGTCCAGCTTCTCTACAGTGAGCAGGGACATCTTTAACTGGATCCGGTTGGTCAAAGCCTCATACAACCTGGCCTTGAACACTGTCATGGATGGGGTTAGTACCACTTTTCTGGGCAACCTGTTCTAATGCCTCACCACCCTCATAATAAAAACCCTCTTTCTGATGTTCAATCTAAGTTGATGCTCTTTCAGTTGAAAACCATTTCCACTTGTTCTATCACAGCATTCCCTGCTAAAAAGGTCGTCCCCATCTTTCTTATAGGCCCCCTTCAAATACTGAAAGGCCACAATAAAGTATCCTCAGAGCCTTCTGTTCTCCAGGCTGAACAGCGCCAACTCTCTCAGCCTGTCTCTGTTGCGGAGATGCTCCAGCCCTCTAAGCATCTCTGTGGCCACCTTTGGACTCACTCCAACAGGTCTATGTCCTTCCTGTGCTGGGGACCCCAGAGCTGAACACAGCACTCCAGATGAGCTCTTAATGAGAGCAGAGTAGAGGGGGAGAATCACCTTCCTTGACCTGTTGGTCACAAGTCTGAAATGAATAGGAATTGAATGACAAAAAAACCTTCATGGTGGAGGATCCAGACCAAAGGTCGAGAGGTGAGCAAAAGGGTGCATCTGCCCCTGCTGCATAGTACAAAGCATGGATCTTCATGAAAAGGAGTGTGAAGAGACTGTGGCCCTGGTGTTGAACTTACATTGAATGTGATGTTGAACTTGGGTTGAATGTGGTGCTGATTTTAGAGGTCACACTGGATGGGGAATGTCTTAAGGATATGGATCTCATTTTTTAAACCAATGCAAGTGGTTCTTCTCAAGAAACTGTGAGAATCTGACCAGAGGTTCATCTCTTCTACACCAGTAATATTGAAATCACTGGAGTCACTCCAAGTTCCCAAAATAATCCAAACTAATGGAGGATTCTTCTTCCATCCCCTTGAGGGTGGGCATCCAGAGATGAATGAGCCTATAGTAGTAAATTCCTGCTGGCACAGGAGGGTCGTGCTTTGAAGTCAAAAGTCCCAACTTCATCCATCTGAGATGAATTTCGAATTTGGCTTTCCTGTCACTGCTGGGATGTTCTGCTGATAGCTCTGTAGACCTTGGCTGCATTGACCCCCTGGCAGCCCTGTTATTAATTTTTTTAGATTCTAGCAAGGAGAGGTATCACCTTGCAAATCAGTCCAGGGTGTTCAAACTCAGCCACATTTCTTAAGAGCTTCCTCTGATGGGCTTGTGTCAAATGCTTTAGAGATATCTAGTCAGTGGAACCCAAGGTTTTCCTGCCTGTCAGGGATTTCTAAAGGAGGTGTCTGAGCCAGAACCCTTTCCTGACTGACATAAACTGCTTCAGCCTTCAGAGTTAATTGAATTGAGTTAAGATACAGGACTATAACCTTGGGGTTTTACTGTAGTTTGCTCACTCTCTTTCCAAAGGCAAATAATTCCCAAATTAGGAACTATACAAGAGAAAGCTGAGAAAAACAGAAGTTTAGCTGCAGCATTGTTCCAAACCATGAAAATCTATCAACTTATTCATATCTCTAAGTCAAAACCCCAGCTATTTCCTGAAAGTCTTTCCTTTTTTTTTTTTTTTGGCTCGCCATTAAAAACAAAGCCTATCTACATTAGTGTGCAGAATAATTGGAAAAGAGAATTAGATTGGAAGGTAATGGCTTTCTAAAGATCTGTGAAAATGTACAATACTGAAATAGAAAATATCTTTGTCTTTGGAAGCCACTAGTCAAAGTGTCTGAGGCTATTTTTCAGTGGGTGGAAAGAGAAAGGCAGCTGTGCAGATTGATTCAAATTACCCTGACGTGTGTGTTCCAAGTGGATTGGCTGTATGACCCTCTGGACATCTCATTCCCTTATCTATGGAGAGAATATTTATACTAAATTCTGATTTTTTTTAGATGTGTAGACTTAGGTGATATGAATCATACCCTGACGTCTGTTCAAATAGCTGATAGAGGTTGCAGAAAACAAGGAGAAATCTCCAGGTGCATTAACCAAGCAATTGCTTCCAAGACTTGCAGGTACAGAGATAGAAAACCTTTTCCAGGCACCTTCCCGCTGTCTACCTCAGGGCTTTAGTTTGTATGCTCAGGTCGTAAGCACAGGAACCTAAGGGATAGCCAGTGGAGAGAAAGAGAGAGACCCCTTCAGAGGGTAGTTCAGAGCAGGAACATGAGCTGACTTGTCAATAGGGGTACTGAATAGGGCTGTCATAATAGGCAGTAATCGTAGCTTGTTACAGTGGGAGCAGCGTCTTCTTATGTCCACCCACCATCACAAGTGTCAGGGCTGCTACCAAAACCAGGCAGGAATCTTGAATAGGCAGCAGCATCCCTCAAGCAAAGGTGTATTCACTTTTCAGTAACAAAGCCCAGCATTAGTACTTCTTTGTAGTTTTGGCTTCAAAATCAATTTGGGCTGAAAACAGACGGCAAAGGAAAATTCTGGTCTCAAAGCAAGCTAGAAACAATGAATGCATTTTTTACTTAGAAGATATTAAAATATGAACCCTGAAATCAAATTTGGTATGTTTTTGCCCAGTATGCCTTTGTTTTCTCTTCCCCATGATATTGCATCACAGCGAAGCAAGCTCCTTAGGGTTTCATGAGAACAATGAGTTCTTTTTCTGAGGTGGTAGGGAAAGACATTAGGTTATTCTTACTTATTGGATGAGTGCTTGTGTTTTGTGAAGGACCTCCCAGTAAGTGTGTGGATACTGCTGTTGCTTAGCATAACAAACTGGACTTGGAAGGAAAATGGTTTGGGTTTGCAATAGGGGTGGTGCTGCAGCTAAAGTAAAGTCTCAAAAACAAATTACAGCTGTTGATAAGGTGTGGTAAAGGCTGAAGGAGGTTTCTTTCCTCCTGACACAGGCACAAACGCTGTGCTGGTGCCTTTAGCTATGCCTAAATATACAAGATAGCTTGGGGCACCCATTAGACAACTAGCTTGTCTGGGCGAGCCTCTGGCAAAATAGAAGGGCATTGTGTATTTTGCTTTCCTCTGTATTTGTGTGTTTTAATTAGGGAGGTATTAACTGTAAAACACACTGTCAAACCAGAAGGCACAGACGTGGTTCCTCTAACAGATGCACAGCAGTTTCTCCTCTGCTATACGAAGACTCCCTTCCCTTTGTGTTATTTGTAGCTTTAGGACTTGAACTTGAAGTTAAGGACTAACACCGTCCACCCACCCCTGCCCATCCACATTTTGTTACTGGGGTCAGAAATGGGAGTTTGGGGATTTTCTAAGACATGAGTGTAAAATCTGCATCACATGGCAGGTCTCAGAACAGTCAACCACACTCAGTGGGGAGACATAACCATGAGTGTTGCACACCCATCTCACCAATTTCTTTTTGAATCCAGCTCTACACACAACTTTCCTATGTACATTTAGCCTCAATCCGTGTTTCCAAAGTTAATTACCCTTCTCTCCTTAAAGAGAATTCCTTTACTGTTGACATCCGTCATCTGTGTGCCAATCTCCCTGTGTGAAGATGTATTGTGTTGTGTACTCTGTGCAGAGCCAGGAGTGTCCCAGTGGCATTTTCTGAAAGTCATTTTGAGTAATCATCCCTGGAGGGTCCCTTAAGCACTTTCAGCTCTATATCAAGCAGCTTCACCTCCACCTCATTAGCATTCTGCAAAGCTGCGCTCCCTTCCCCCTCCAACCTTTTCCTGCTCTTCACCAAAAGATAAACGGAAAGAAAGTCCTTCCTCTCCTCAAATAGCTCCACCACTGCCTCATTCATCTTAGGACCTAAATCAGAACTGCCCATGTGCTTGTTGTGTGCCATTATTTTTCATTCTGTCCCATCCCCTGCTCCTTTGATGCCCTTCATGGGACTTGATACCAGCTTGAGACCCTTCTCCACTGCATTTATTTCCACATTACCAAATTTTTTGAGTAGCCAAGATACTGACTTTAGGAGCTTGGAAAGATTTTCAAAGGCTCAAAGTGCTCACTCTATTTTCCTTTCCATATGCACTATTGCAAAATCTTCCTTAAAGCCAGGGCTTGGAAGTGCCCAGGTGTGGCTTAAAGGTGCACAGGTCTCAAGGTGAGTCTTTTCAAATGTTCTTGTTGTGTAGAACTCAAGGCACTCTGGTCCTCCCTCCTCTCCTGCTGAGTCCCTAAGGTGGGGAGGGCTCCCCATTGGTACTCAAGGTGCTCCAGACATTGCTATGTGTGCTGGGAAGATGCAGGACCTGTGATTTACCATCTTTTTCTCAAGGAACTGGGGCATGAAAAGCTGCTAATTGAGTCTTTATCTTCAAGGTATGTTGTCTTTGACGGCTTTTCTGCTCTCCCTCCCTCTGCCACCTCTCAATCCTGTTGTCAGGCTGCTGCACACCATCCCTTTTTCCCTGCCAGCACAGCTGCTCTGCTGAGCGCTGGTTTGGGGAACAGATCCAACAAAGCAACAGAGTCAAAACAGATTTTTTTGCTTCCCTAATTCTTTTAAGCCTACCCTCTTCAGCCACAGTTTTGTGGTATTACACCACGATAACGCAGGAACAAACACTTGGGAGGGAGTAAGGGACAAGGACTGGGAGGCAACAGTTTAGGCTGATGTTGCTGAAAATAAAATGTGTCAAGAAAACACAGCAGTAGGTGCAAGGCACCTAAGTGAAATAAGAGAGGGATAGTGTCACGTTCCTTTAAATCCCTCAAGGAATTTCACTTACTGGACAGAGATCTTTTCTGCAAGTAAAAAAAAAAAGCATGAACAAACAGCCCTTTATAAATCAGGAAATGCTTATTATCTCTGTCACCCTCTTCTCCTTTCTGTGCCTCTTCCTTTCAAAGTTGGAGTCATGGGGATATACGGAGATGTGGACTATTACAATAAATAAACAAGTGCATTGGAGCTCAATTTTGATTGCAAATATTTTAGATCTGCATGGATTGAAATCCTGGAAGCATCCATAACTCCTGCTGAGAGCTGTTCAAATACATTTTTAAAGAAAAAACAAATTGTGGCAAAAGTTGAAAACAGCAAGTCTTCCCTGCTTTTGCTCCTTGTTTCTCAGCTGAGCACATCCCAATGACATTTCCTCAGGTGCTTTGGTGCTTTGAAAACCTGCCAGGATCACATTTTGTTCCTGGTGTTAGAGCCACCAACTCCACCATCTGAAAGAAGCTCTTATCAGCTAGAAAAATAGGCCTTGCACACCACAGCTTGCGGGGAAGAAAGGCACAGAGGTGTGGGTTCTTTTGTAAGCAGGAATCTGCTCTTCACATTAGTATATGAGACTGAAAAATTTAGCTCTCAAACTTTTTGGAAAACATATCTTCACTTCTCCTTCACTGGCATGGTCTTCCTTGGGCTATTTCTTCTGGCACTAAAAGCAGCTCAAATTCCTGAGGCGTGTGGGTTGGAACCTCAAAGGTGCTTGACTCTTTCTGGAAATATTTAAAAGTAGTATAAATGTGGTGCTTAGGGGCATAGTTTAGTGGTAGACTTGGCAGTGTTAGATTAATGGTTCAACTTGATGATCTCAGAGGTCTTTTCCAAAGTAAATTATTCTGATTCTATGATTCTTTAGTTAATTGAGAGCAACAGGTGCTTCCAGAAACTGATTTGACACTCCAAATCACCTTTTAGGAGTGTCTCTGAGATAACCCAGGCTGTAAGATGATACCGAGCAGTTCAGTTCCCCATTTAGGCACTTAGGTCTGCTATTAAATGTTGGGATAGGCTCTCCAGACCCAGTGGTGTTACTGTTTTGGAAGCCAGGGCAGAGAAATTACAGGCATTTTGGGTAATGACAATCAGCTTCCTGGGGACTGTGTTTGTGTCTGTCACTTCTTTTCCAGCTACTTTCTTCATCTCTTGTATCAGATTTCTCTGTGAGCTCTTGGACTCCCCCTGATCTCCAGTTCCTTACATCTCCTGCATCAGTCCCTGTCTCTTGTTGTGTGCCAAAATGGGAAGCTCTTGTGGACATTATACCATGCTGTTGACGTGGTTACAGTGCTACCAGAGTCTAAGCCAGGTAGCCTTATGCTAGTTCTGGTGACAACCATAACTGTACCTTCAGACCATAGTACAAACTCTTTGCCCTCAGGCAGGAGCTGGGCTTTAAAATGCTTGATGTGAACAGAAATCAAGGAATATGAATAGTAGGCAGTGCAGGACCCTGGCAAATATGTCCAAGTGCCCACAAAGAAAGTAGCTGAGTCAAAATGTATCCTTCCTAAATGAAAAAAAAAAGGGTAAATGTGATGCGGATGCATCCAAGCAGCAAGCAAGGAGGCAAGAATTCTATTGCCTGGAAATTGGTAGCGGAGGTGTGACCATGAGCCGGGTGCTAGAATGAGGAACCACTGAAATGCCAAACCCTTTTCCACCCCTGCTGACCAATATGAGGCTTTAGTAACACAAATGTGGCAAGCAAACGTCTCCAGTTTCTTCTTCTTGTTTCGAGGCAGGCTTAATCCAGCATGAGTCTAATTGTGTTGCCCTGTGTTTTAACTGAACCAGTCTGATCCTGTTCCCTGTGGTTCATACTAGCTGCTAGAGACTTCTTTTTATTTGTCTTGACAACTCTTTTTGTTCTAGCTTAGGCTAAAGGTCTTAGATTCCAAAACAAGCTACATGGGCATCCTAAGACCTGGGAGAGCAATATTTAAGTACACTCATTTTAATGCTTCTCTTTAGTCTCCTTAAAATATTAAGGGGCATAGGCAGACTTTTTATCCTGTATTTATGCAGCATCTTACCCAGAGAGGTTTTTGTTCATGGCTGAGATTTCTATGTATTGCTAAAGAAATCTGCAACTCGCTAATCTGTTCTCTTAAACCTCTCTTTAACCAGCAAATTTCAGCTGCAGACCTTTCATAGAGTGGGCAGGAGCTCACTCAATCTCACTTACCTCAGTGAAGGGGTCCCTAAATCAAGGTATCTTTCTCTAGGTAAAGGCAAACGTGTGCCACTGCTCTGCTTGGAGACCTTGAAAATCTTTCACCTCTAAGTTTCCCCACCATGATTCTCAGGGAAACAGGTCAAGAGAGATGCTGGTGCAACACAGCATCCCTAGAACTGGACCGTAGTGTCAGTTTGGCATCAAACCCTCTCACCATGACACCTTCCGAGCATCTGCTGCATTGAGCACAAAACCCTTGCTATAGGACAAGGACAGACTGTGGGGACTGGGAGCTTCCTTCCCCCTCTTCCCCAAGCCCTTCCACTTAATTTGTGTCATTCTGTTCAGATGCAGCTGGAAAGAATTAAAATGTCAGCCAGGCACAATTGCCTCCATTGAAATGAAAAGCTGCTGGAAGAAACAATGCTAACAAGCATGGCAAAGAGAAAAAGGGAAAGCCTAGTGCTGTTTAGCTGGTAATAATTAGCCCCAGAAATGGAAAGAGGCAAGATCCAGTGTGGCTCCCGTTCAGTTCAGGGGAGGTCCAGTTAGGACTGAGTCAATGAGCATTGCTTAATTGCTGCTAATCCATTGCTGAATGGAGTCTGGTGTCCAAGATGTGCCCATCATGCAAAAGCATGTGGAAAAACAGTGGCAGTGAGCAAGAGCAGGCAGAGATGCCGCTGACATTTGGCTGTTGTGGGAGGTAGCCTGCTTGGATAGGGTTACTTGGGGACCAGTGGCTGTGGGGGTAACAAGGTTTAGGAGATACTTTGGATATTCATAGGTTATCCATAAACAGAGTGATAGAAGGAGAAGTTTGCAACTGTTTAAGCCAAATGACAAGTCCTGTGAAGCCAGGACTTGTCCCACCACAGCCTGGGACAGAACAGGTAAAGAATAATAGAGCCAAGGAAATCACTGAAGCTCCACATGTCTTTACTAGGAGAACAGATCAGATGTGGGATTTCTGGATCAGGAACATGCAACAACCCTGCCTTGAAGATTCAGTATTTTAGCCTAATGCTTAGTTTTGGAGGAACATAAAAAATGGGTCTATATTGGTGCTCCTGGGTTGTAATTCCTCCTATTCCTCTGTTTTCAGCCAGACCTCAGGACGAGTTTCTGCAAGCAATGTGGAAGATGCCCTGGGTCCACCAGCCCTTCTTCCTTTCTCCTTTTCTTTCCAAATGTTCCTTCTTTTTCTGGGCAATGTGCAAACATTTCTGACATCCTTGGGTGCATTGGGCATAAAATCTCAGTTTGTAGCAGGAGCTGTAGACAATTCCACCCTTCCTTTTCTTCCTCACATATTCCCAATGTAGTTTCAGCATAGCGTGACTTTATAAAACAACTTCCTCAGTCAAGACCCTGGGGTCAGGGCTTCTTCCATGCTGTGTGAGTGGCTTCATTTATACCAGGGTTGCATTAAGAAATATGGGAATAGAGAATATTGAGAGGGCAGTGACATCTGAATCACACTGAAAGTACTTGTGAACTGGAGATTGTCTCTGATCCACCTGGCTCTTAAAATCTGTGACTTTTACATGTGTTGTTCCATATCTTTCTTGTTTACATACCCTGGGGCAGGTCAGTGTTTGTCACTGCAATGTGGTGCTGGTGACCGGGTTTGCATCAGGTCAAATGTTTGATGTGCCTGGGAAATCCTGTTTTATTCAAGCTAAAGCAGTTAACTTAGGAAAAGTTATGTTTCCTCCCTACAAATCTTGCTTAAGCTTAGCCTTGAAGTCTTTCAGGCAATATTTATCCTACACCAGTACTGCATACATGGATTATTGCTTCTAGAAGAAGCCAGATGGGAAGTGAGCAGGACATGCTAAACAACAGATAATGGGGGTGGATAGGACAATCTGAAATTGTTTTAAGGTAGAATTTGTGGCAGAGAAAGAAAAACACCTTAAAGGAAAATGCAAACTCACTGTATAGGATTGAAATCAAGTGATCTTAGGAATATGTTTAAATGTTTTCCTGGCCTGATGTCTAGGAGTTGCTGCACAGCAAAAGCCAAAGCAGAGCAGTGAAAGACCATTGCTGACCGAAGGAATATGACTGTACCAGAAGCACTGTGAAATCTGAAGCATAGTATTGTTGTTAATAAAAAGCCTCCACCCCAACTGCTGAAGTACTAACACTATGGGTGCCCTTCATTGCTTTTTGAGCTGCATCCCTGTCTGTGGCAATGGGGTTGGAATTAGATGATCTTTAAGATCCCTTCCAAGCTAAACTGTTCTATGATTCTGTCTGTTATGTAGCTCAGTAGCTGTGGGAAGTGTCATGACTTTTTCACAGCAGTACAAACACCCAGATGAAACAAGGTCCAGCACTTCTGACATCTGTTTGCATGTGCCCTATCTTTTAATGCAAGCAGCAACACACCTCTCAGTTTGGTGGGATAGAGAGCTGTGATCAGGCTTGATATGTGTTTTCAAGGGGAAGGCAAGGGAAGAGAATGGATACTCAGACAAAGCCAATTCTTACAGTCCAGTGGTCCAGTCAGACCATTGTTCCAGTTAATCCTGTCTTCTCAGATAGCAACTGCTCATTGGGAAGATGAGACTCTTCCCAGGATGCAGCCGGTGAGCTGTTCAATATCCTCAACCGTGTGAAAAATGGCTTTCTCACCCTCCCATGTAAATTTCTTGTGCTCTCTGAAGCATAACTTTAGATTACCTGAATAATGTTGTCTTCTAGTTTCTTTTGGCTAAGCCCTTTCTTTGAGCTGAGATTACTCCAGTGAGGCATTGAAGTGAAAATCACTCCTTGATGGGTCCTGCTGTAGGGACTGTCACAATTAACACCCTCTCCTCTTCCCATTTTATCTCTTCCTCCAGGGCTAAGTGGCAAAAAAGACAGTCTATGGTTTGCAAGTGAGAGACATGGTCCCAAAGGGGACATTTCTCCTATGCCTGGCAGCACGATCCTTTGCAAAAAATTAGGGATGTTTGAAATAGGAAACAACCTTGTAAAAGATCTCATACATAAGAGATCAAGGAGGATGTCACCTGTAACACTGTCCAAGTTTGAATTGAACTGCAGTTTGGACACACTTAGGAATGCTTTCCTATGCCTGCCTTGGATACAGGCAGTGTGTCTACACAGCAACATGGAGCTCTCCCAGGCTCTCCTGCATTCTAGGAAGGGTTGGAGCCCTCAGTGGACTACAGGATGCTCCAGCTCTGAAAACCTGAGTGATTAAAGACAGCAATAGCTGCCTGACCCACTTAGGAAACTGGTGTGTGTTGCTGCAGTAACACTACTTTAGTGGTGAAACATCTGGAGAACCTCTGTATAAGTCCTGGGACCTTAGCTGAACAAATTGCATTTGGCAACTGCTAAACCATCATCTGAGCTTGAATAACAACCTCTGAGGTTCAGTGATGCCATTGCAATAGTTTTTACGAAGAGCAGCTCTATTCCAGATGTGACAAACTCTGTTCTGGAGAAAATTGAACTTCAAATAGGATTTAGGTGCCTGATTTCTAGTCTCGTTCTCATTTGTATCTTAGAAAAACTCACTCCCTCACTTCTCTCTCCGTGGGTAGATGTCCTGCACCCGGAGGTGAGATGTCCCCATGAACTCGCCTAGAGTTCACTCAGTGGTAACTGTGCCCTGCCAGCTTTACAGGAGACAGCCTGCTAAGGGTATTGACACCTCTTAATGCAGGTCTTGTCCTGGTTTCAAGCATTTTTTAAAACAATATGCAGTTTGATCCAGGGGTTTGCTCCAGGGCTGTTACCACATCCAAGTATCTTCAGAGAAGGGCCTCCAAATGGAGTTGATGCTATCCCAAGCCTAGCACAAGAAATAGGAACAACATCTAAGCATGACTTTGCCTCCCCAGAAGACTATGACATAGCATCCTCTTGCAGCTCAAAGCCCTAGGACGCCAGGAAGAGGCTGCTGCTACAAGACAGTGCCCTGGCTCTGCAGTTGTGCTCCTCCTGAGCACAGTTTTCCCTCCTTCTTGGTGTTGCCTTTTGGTCTCAGCCCTTGTGAATCCCTGTAGGGGCCCTGGGAAGAGGAATTACTTCTCCTTTAGCACCACTCTATACCCCAGGCTCGTGTCAGGAAGCCGTATGAGGAGGGCTTTGCCACCAAGGCGTTCTCTTTTCCAGCTCTGCCAAATTGCCCCAGGGTGCCTCATTAAGCCTGCTGCTTCCTCACTCGTTTCTTTTTTTAATGCATGGGCTGACAGGCCTGGAAATATCAAACTCAGCAGCTTCATGCGCTGTTCAGATCTGAAGCACCATACTTCTGAGCTAATTAGCTGGGTTTCAAATCAGAAGGGCAACTGGCTGCCATCTCTGACAGCCCTGTTTCATCAGGACCTCCCAGGAAGATTGTTTTAAAGTTTTTTCCCTTCCCAGGTATGAAGTTACGGGAAGCACTAATTTTTTTTTTTGGTGGGGGGAGGGGAAGTAGGCATTAAACAATTATTTTTTTCCTTTGCCTCATCCAATACAATTCATACTTTTGTTTAGGCAAATAAATAGCATTTCACATCTACCAACCACAGAGAGACATGTTTGTTTTCCTGGGAATCTCCAGATACCACCACCTCCTATCCCATGAAAATCAACAGCAGCCCAAAAGCTACCTTGGAATAAGGCTGTGCTGTTTTTTGCATGCTATAAGACAATTCTACTCTGCCTGCTGCTCTGCCTCTGGGAGGCCACCACAGTGCTCAGAAACCTTCAGGACTACAGGTTTTAGGGCTGGAAGAGGGGATTCTGAGCACCAAAACGGTTTTTCCAAATTATAACCCATGTTTCCCATCTTGAGCCGTGAATTTCCACTACAGTCAGGGCATAGCCAGAGTCAAGAGCTGAATTTACAACTTTTGGCTCCTCTAGTGTTTCCAAAATCAGTGGTGGTCTTGTGCTGCCCAACTTTGTACAGTTGGAAAAGACCTACATTTTACTGGCAGTTGCTTAATACTTTTTGCAGACTGAGCATTCACTGATGGAGCAACAAAATCTCTACCCCTCCATGACCTGCTCTCATGTGTTACAGAATTTCCCCAAAAGCTTGCTGTGTGGATTTAAGCCCACCTGGAGTTCTTATTCCCACTCTAACTCATTCAACCACTCTTCTGCCTTCATCTCTGGACCTTTAATCACCTCTGTTGTGGAGGCTGTTTTCCTACAGAATACATTGCTGTGGGCAATTGGCAGTCTCGGGAGCTACTACAATAAATTCCCACCTGAGTCCTCTGGCAGCAGTTCATCCAGGTACTTTCTTCTTTATTTTCCCTCTCTACATCCCCAATTAAAAGTAGTAAGTCATTAAATTGTCTTTATATTTGTGTTGGTGGGCATGTCAAATGCTTTCACAATATCAGCTCTTACAAAACCTGAGGCAAAGAGTCCCACATGAACTGGCTGCTCTCTGTTACTTCACCACAAAGTCCCTCATTGTACACGAAGCCTTAATAAAGGAAACGTAATGAAACACTGGAGGGGCCCCCAGCAACACAGGATCTGAGGAGGGGGGAGTCTGGTAGTGGGGGCTTTGTAATCTCTGAAGCATACGGTTGCAGGAGTTATTTTACTGAGTGGAGCTCATATTCTCCTCCAGGAAAAGCTGGCTGAGCTAGCTCAGGCCAAGGATTTCCAATGCCACCTCATGCTGGGGGCCTGATGTCTCTCTTTCTGGAGAGCAAAGCAGCTCCCCTTCATGGGTCTGTAGAGCATGGGGTGCAGCTCTATGGGATCTGTGGGAGAGGATTTTCTGCTGAAAGCTTTGACATGTCCTACACATGCTGCCTCATGAATCCCTTGTAGTTCTCCAATGGAAGATAGAAAGATGATTCATTCCCCATTTGACTGAAAAGAAACCAGAGCCTGAAGAGATGAAAGGATACCAGAAAGAAAATTTCTACCCTCCTCTCCTCAGTTAGACCTTGTGTAGTGACTCTGGTTGTATCTGTGTGGTGTGTAGAAACAGGGATGAAGTCACTCTGCCCATGCAGAGTGTTCTAAACACAAGAAGGATCAGATCAGAGCAGGACTTGGGCTCTACAGATGGATCACGTCCCTGATATCTTTGTCTCACACTATGGTACAGCACTGTGGGTTTTGGGTCAGGGCTATATGTTTTGGGTTAGGGCTGCCCAAAAGCTGCTGTAGCCTGCCAACACAGAATCACAGAATCATTAAGGTTGGAAAAGACATAGAAGACCTTTGAGTCCAACCATTAACTGCCAGGTCCACCGCTATTCCACATCCCTAAGCACCAGATCTGCATGCTCATCCAGGCACTGGTAATCTGTGATGACTCCATCTGTGGTGATTCCAGAACTGCAGTCTGTGTTGAGATGATGGTCTGAGCAGGTCTGCTTGAAGCTGCATGAAGGTTACATGGGCAGAACACGGTCAGCTGAGGACATGACTCAGAAGGCAGCCCATAAATCACCTTTATGTCTTTAGGGCACCTAGTCCTACTCCTGAGCTGAAAACCCCTTCAGCCTCATGAGTGAGACCTTCCTGCCCACTGGAGAGTGTTGTGGCTAAAAGCAAATGTCAGGCAGGAAAGGTCTTGTGTGCACTGGTCCTGTTCCTGAGCAAATAAGCCCTGAGGAGCTATGAGGGTCTACTGTGAGGTCAACTGGTAAGGGTTTAAAGCCTCATCTTCAGATTCACACTGAAATCTGTCTCTGTGAAGCATTTAGGTGTTGTAGAAAGTTTGGGGTGATCTGTGGAAAGTGCTGAGAGTGAATCATGGCCCATTATTCCCTTGTGAGCCAAAGCCTATGGAAACCTCCTGTACATTAGCCAAGCGAGTCTGATAAATCCTCTATGTCCAGGATAAATCCAAACTCTTCTTTCTCAATCAGAAAGACTCCTCTTGAATCCTGCTTTGCAAATGTGTAACAAGATGAGTTCAGCCTTTGCTAGAGGCACTCTGCACTCCTTGAAGGGACAACAGTATGTTCCGGCCCGTGGTCATTGAAGGGTCCAGTATGTTCACTATAGCAGCAGGACTGAGGTGGCAAAACTGTTTGAGAAGAGGGTCAATAACAGCAATGAAATTTGCTTGGGCAGTGGAATGCAGTACATTGCAATCATCCTATGTGGTGAAACCAAGACTGTGTGATGGAAACAATCCATTTGCCTTGCAGGTACTGGGCACAGAGGCTTTAGTCATCCTATTTATACTGGCCAGAGGAAAGGATGACTTATAATGAGGGATATGGTTGTTTATGATCTTCATTTCCTCTTCAAGCTGAGCACGTGGCAGTGTCTATCTTGGAACAGAGGTGGTATTCATAGTTTCCCACATCTGCTCATTTTTAGGAAGCAGTGATTAAAACCAAGATATTCTTTTACCGGAAGTGAAGGAAACTTATGCTCTCTCTAAGTGGTGGTTGTGTGAAGAACAGGGGGAACTGATGGAACTTGATGATCCTTGTGGATCCCTTCCAATTCAGAACATTCTGTGATTCTGATAATGTAAGAAAAGAGTGATTTTCTGAAGTGACAAACTTGCCTTCACCTGCTTTTCACTGCCAGTGTAACAGGAACAAGCTGATTGTACCCTCAGGTACATACTTGCCCTTGTGCTCTGAAGAACCAGGTTTCTGCCTGTGGAGGGGAACTAATGTACAGCTAGACAGGTACATGTCTGCTGTCATGTACCTTCTGCTGAAAAGATGCTGAACCCCAGTGCCCTTCTCTGGCTGCTAGCCATCCTTAGAATCTACCCCCACAGGGAAGCTGGGCCAAGGTGTGGTTTGCTGTATAAAGTTACACAGCATGATGCTATCCAGTATCTCTGCCAGAGGCCAAGAACTTCAAGACTTCTTGCACTATCTCTGTTTTATGAATTACCAGAGGATTGACTTTACTCAGCTGTCATCTAAAAAATATGTGCTTGCCCCACCCTAGCAGGGAGACTTGCGTTATGGTGAGTTCCCAGCTCTGCACCAAGTCTGGAGGAACCAGACTATTGAATCAGCCCTGCAGGGACAGAGCCAAACCAAGCCAAGCAGCTACTCCTGCAGAGTTTATGGATATTGTTCCAGTCTAGAAATTGTCAAGACTGGTTGTATTGGAGGAAGATACATCAGCCGATGCATCAGCCAATGCACAGAGTACTTGGTGCACAGGGAGCTGAGCACATCATCATGTGGGGCAGCATTGCACGTAATAACATTTGCTTTAAAACGAGTCAGCATCATGCTCTGGCCAGGAAAGCTGGATCCTCCTCCTTCTAGCATGCAGAACTACAGATGTTTTTAACAGCTGCAACATTTCGCATCTTTTATAACCAGCATCCATCCTTTCATTCAGCTTCTGTATCACTCAGTGACCTGGTTAGCAAAGCTAACAGGAGAGGATGAGCTGACTTTTTGCTTCAAATGTTTTTTCAGTGGCTGACCAAAACGTTGGAAGATGCTCACAGGTAGAAGCAGGCAGGTCTTGTGGCTCACAGACAGAGTCTGTCAGAAAAGTGGTTTTGCTGACAAGGAATTTGTTCTCTCTTGTCCCGGCTTTATAGTTGCAGAAATTGACTGAGAGAGACTCAGGCCTCATCTGTTTAACAAGCTCAGTTTAAATTCAAGTGTAGAAATGTGATCAGGTCTCTTATAAACAGATTGGTTCTTGCTGGCAGAAGAGGTTTCTCCAGAGGAACTTCCAGTTTATGGTATCTGGCGGTTAAAACCAGGTGAAAGCTGCTGGAGGACTGGGCAATTCTTGTCCAAACTGCAAAACACTCCAAGCACTATAATCCATCACATGTGTTTGAAACCAGTAGACAAGTTCTGCACTGCTTTATTGTTCCTTGCCCACTGCCTCCAGCCAGGCACCGTGCTGTCCAAAATTTTCCAGGTGCCCTGAAGAATGGGGCTGTGCTTCACTCAGGTGATGCTCTGTCTGCCTGGGCAAAAATTTGGAAGAACTTTGTAACCTAGCCACACAAAGCCCAGCATGAAATAACTCAGGTGCTGTATCCTGAGGGTCTTGGGTTTGATCCATTTGGATCCTAGGACCAAGGCTATGATAAGAGGCCAGACCTTGCCCCGGGGCACTTGGTCAGACCATGGTCCATCACTTGGATTTCTTTGAAAGCTAACATCTGAAGTCATAACTATTTAAAGATTGTATCTATTTAAAACACACACACATGAAAGGAAGCTAGAAATAGCAGGGGCTGTGAGGAATGGGGGCTGAGCTTGAATTCTTCCCTGTCTGAACACATGGCAACTTGGATGCTTTCCATGGATAGTTCACAGCTGCCGTTGCTGGACTGCCAGTGGCAGGGAAAGCAACACTTCCCACACATGGTGACAGCCCCTCTGCCATTACACTCTGGCTCTTCAGTTTATTTGCAGGTTGTTATCAAACTATTTATAGCTGGCACCTATTTCTAAGCTTGCAGACCTCTTCGCCTCTTCCAGGGTCCCTAGAGAGCCAGGGATGTTGGAAGTGTGACATCTGCAAGGACAAATGAAGAGAAAGGTATCTCAGCACCATCACTGACCTACCAGAGAATATCTCCGTCTGTATGATGCCAACTGTCATTCCTGCCTCATGGAGTTTACAGTCTGATCACGGTGACAGGAGAGGAAGTACCCTGCGATAACATTCAAGGGTCTCTGTTTTTTGCAATATTCCTCTCTGTCTCCTGGCTTGTTATTTCTGGCTCAATTTCTTCTCTCTACAGTTTTCAGCTTCTGGAGACAGTAGTTGTTGTGGCCCAGTGGGATGAACCTTCCTTGGGAATGAGAACCACCTTTTCGTCTCAGGTGCAGCTGGTCTTTTTGATAGCACTGGTCTATCCCGTGGAATGTGCTGCCCCAGGAGTGCTGCCTGCCTCCTGTCCTGAGCAGCTGCAACTCACAGGCTCTGCACCAAGCAGAGACATGGCAATAGGCATCCAGCACTCCATGAAAATGTTGGCTGCTGCCCAAACTTCTTCCTGCCTATTATAGCACAACAGCTGTGAAATGCGTTACTCACAGATGTCTATAATTAGGGTCTGTCACTGCCTTCCGATGGCATCTGAACCAAAAAGTCCAGTGAAAATTGAACAGGAGTGCTTAAGCCATTAAAGGAAAGATTCACACTCTGTAGACCTCTCTGACTCAGTTTTACTGATTTAACTTCATCCTAATTGTGGTAATCAATGGAAGGAATCCTGAATTCAAAGAAATGATAGCTGAGATGTTGTTTGCAGCGAGGCATTTCCATAAATTCAGGATTTATGTCCTGGAGCTGTACAGGATTCTAAATGATCCCTGCTGCCTTTTGGGATGATTATTTGTGCCTTCCTTCCTGACATGGAAAACTAATTTGCATTTTGACTAACACCAGCTGTTTGCTACTGTTAATGAGCTTCAGTCATCTGTAAGTTTTGTCAACAACATCACATTTTATATATAGTGCATTTTCCAACATGAGCTGGCACCAAGAGCCTTTCCAGGCACCACACTATAAGAAAATCTATAGAAAGAGAGAACACCATAAAAAAACCCAACACAGTCGTTCTAAATAAAACATACTTAAAATTGTTTATTCAGGGAGCCCTGTGTACTTTTTGGGAAAGCAGGCTGAGCTTATTGAAGGCATTGTGTGTCCACAGTGTTGGGGTGTCTCTCTTGCAGCTCCTGATAGCCTCAGCTCCCAGTTTTGCAAGAACCTCTACATGTGCTTTAAGCACCCAAGCAGCCACAACGGAAGGTCTTTTGCTGGGCTAAGATAATAGACAACTGATGGAGGCAGGCGGCAGTGCAAAAGATGGTATTTCAAGGTGGGTTGTCTTTTCTGAGGAGGATCCATACATTTTTAGGAGGAGCAGGAGAAGGTCAGCACACATACAGAATGAATGGTGAGGAAGAAGAGGTAAAAAAGTGTCAGCACAGAAAAGGGATGGTTAAAATGAACTCTCACCAAGATCACAGAGCAAGAAACCAGTAGGAGCCAAACCAGAGACTTTATCTTTGTGTTCCCTGCACAGATCATCTATATGCTATTAGCTCCTTCTTTACTGCCATTTTCCATTTCTTGCTGCGGTTTTACAGAAGCAAAGAATAAAAGTGTGTTGTGGTTTGGGCATTTTATTTTGTTTTTATTCTATTTGGCAAATAGAGTGTGTTAACGTCACACTTGTGGATAGTTCCCATTTGTGGCTCTGTTATTTCCAGAGATAGGACATCCATCATTTTTGGAAGTGTATGCAAACTGACATTTTCTGTTCGACCAAAATATAATTAGATTTGCACACACCAGGCACAAGGTTGTCGACCACGAAAACAAAAAGACATCGCACAAACAGGGAAGAACATCTGGGAGACACACCAATCCATCTAGGGACCAGCAGAAACAAAACCCGAATAATAGATGGGCTAAAATGACACTGTCAGGGCCAATGTCCTGTCTGATTGTTATGGTTTGGAGCTGGCTCCCTACCAAGTCTCCAAACCTTACCACAAGGAGTCCCCCCCCTCCCAAACCAAGGGAGAAGAGGGGAAAAAAACCAAAAGAACCGAAAACAAAAGAGAGACAAAGCAATATATATATATAAATATATTTACACTTATGTACAGTTGAAATATATATACAATTTCACAGGGAAAAGGGAAAGGGGAAGGGAAGAACAAAAACCAAAATAATATATAATATATATATATATATTATCCCAATCAGTAGCCCAGGGTCTATCAACTAAAAGAATTAGCAGAGAATATCTTACTACTCTCCTTGGGACAATGGAGAGTCACGCTGGGGTGGCTGCCGGCAGCCTTCGCCTCCCAAGGTCGACAAGGCCTTACCAGGCCTCACTCTCCAAGCTGACAGACTCAACACAGGGAGATCTGCACCTCCAAAGCCACCGGAAGGAAAGAGAGCAAAGGTCTTTCCTCCCTTCTTCTTATACCCCAGTTTACGTAAAAATCGTAGGGAATACCGGGTAAATCTGGGCACTTCCTTGGTTACAAGCTGGTCACCAAGGAAGGCCTAGGCCAAACTACCACACTGATTAAATCTACTTCATCAAACATCAAGGATAGAAAAGTCCCCTTTGCCCATAGTTGGATGCATGATGAGTAAGAACAAAATAATTCACCTATAACACATTGCTGAGTTGCTCTAACTCCTCTGCATTTTGCAGTAAGTGGTCACAAAGCACCTCTGTACCCTGGGCATCAAATTGGTTTGCTAGTACTCCAGGTTTAGGGGTACTAATTTGTTAGATGTTGCCTCAAACTGGGTAATTTGCAGGCAAACTGTCCTTTCAAGTCTGCTGTGCCTCCTGCCAGTGGACTGAGGAGATCCTAAATGTTGGGAGAGCTTAGGGTCTCCAGCTCACGTGCATCCTTATAACCATGTATTCATGCTTACCTTGATGTTTTCATGTTTAGTGTTTGTACTAAATTTAGTCTCCCTAGAAGTGTCAGGCTGAATCTGATAAAACAGCACAAATACACCCAGTGTATCTGTGACCACTGATACTGCACCTACGGTGTGGTCTAAGCCTCAGGGAGAAGCAGGCTCCTGGACATCCCTGCTGTCAGTGCAAACCACCAGGAAAAATACCAACCTCAAACATTACTGGGAGAGAAAGTGAGTTATAAAAATCAGTCAGCAATTGACCAAGGACCTGCCAGCAAATTTTAACTTTCCCAGGGATCCAAGGAGGGATCTCTTTTTATGCCTGCAACTTGGTGACTGACAGAGACTACGTCCATGTTCAGCACGCCTTAGACAAGGTGAATTTACCTGGCAGGTAAATTGGAAGTATTGGGCGAGACAATAATTCAATTTCTCTCATAGTTTGAGTTAATGGCTTTCATTTAGAGGGTTCATGGAGGATCATTACTCTCCATTAACCTGCTACAGGTAGACACAGACAGATGGTAAACCAGTTTCCTCAAAGTGCTCTACTAAAACTGTCTACCTGGGGACAAATCCCCAAACCTGGCTGTCAGAGGAACCTGTCAGGCACACGGATGAGAGTCTGGGAAAGTCCCAGGAGCTGGCTCCAATGAATTCTGATGCCGGTGGACCTGCAGGAGGTCTGCAGCTTGTAGAGGTTGAACTGCTTAGGACCAGACATGTGCTGCAACATAAGGGTGGACAGAAATTCAACGCATAAGTTCTGCTCTTCCACTGCAGGGAACTGTGAGCCTGAGAATCCTCTGATGCCGAATGTGTGAGGCTGCAGGGAGCAGGAGAGCCCACTCTGTGGGTCAATGTGTGCCATCCCTTCTTTGTCCCAGGAGATGATCAAGAGCCCTTAAATCCAGGATGGTTTCTGGCCCATATTGTAAGACTTTAAACAACCTCAGAATATTAGAAACTCTGCTGATCAGAGTCTGTGGAGACTCCTAAAGCAATGATGTCTCAGTGGAGTGGGCAACAAATTTGGGTTCAAAAGACCTACATTCACACTCTTTTTTCTACTATGAGGTAAATTTGAGAAAAGCACATCTGCTTTGCCTGAAGGATGAGCAAAGAAGTAGAGTGTACCTCTGCTCCTCTGCTTTGACATATGGGAGATGGCCTGGGGCTAGTTACACTGTGAGAATAGTGTAACTAGATATAGAAAAAGGGTCACAGCTTCAACTTTTTTGTCTAGTCCCTTGGTTTCCCTTCTGGAATTCCCTCAACATAGCCCAGGGCTAGTACAAGCTGTATGGCAGAGGACTGAGGCACCACACATTTTCCTCGAAGGATCTCTTAGGAGAATGCTTGGAAGATGAGAAAAGTTTTATCCAAGCTTTTCAAACTCTCAGAAAAGGAAATTTCAAAAGGCTGATGTATTCTCACCATCACATCGAACGAGGCTTCTTGGGTGGAAATGTTGTTTCCTTTCTGATTTTCTTTGAGTAGTTTTGACTGTGCTACTTAGTAAAATTGGATCAAGCACTTTTGAACAGCCCCTCCTTTTCCAGTATGTGGTCATATCTTCTGGGTGAGACTTGTCATTGCTGAATTATCCTGGAGCAGGAAAATGTTGAAGAGCTCCAAAAGGCCTTGTAAGGGTGGTTTGGGGGGGTTATGCTGACACACTAAATAACGGATGTATTGTGTGGCCATGCAAATATACGGCTAGAGATACGCCAGGTCTAATGAAGGAGGATTCAGGCTGGCATTGCACATGCAAGCTCTAGAATGGCCCAGTTCAGACGTCTCATAGCCCTTTGTGGCCCTACAGCTGCTTGGCTGAGTTTGAAAAAAAGCTCTTGGACATTCCTAAGAAATCAGGGATGCTGTGTGTACACAAATAAAGGGCTATCTGAGGAGCTGAACTGGGCTGTGGGATCACAGAGCAGTCAAGAGCTATGACAAGGGGGTGATCTGTGCCAAATGGATGCTCAGAGAGGGCTTAAAGGATTGCTGTTAGAAAGCATGCTCCCTACGGACACACCTCTGCCACGTGACCCCCATTTCTCCTGTCCATAACCTGATGCATGGGGTAAGGAGAGCAGCAATGTGATGCTCTCAAGAGAGGGAAATGCAAAAGGAATATCCACCTTCAGAGGCTCACATACACACTGCAAATGGCTCATTAAGAGTAAAACCCACCACAGTCCCTGGAGGCTGGAGTTAGTCTCTATGTCATGTACTGGGACCAGCAAACAAGAAATTACTTCTAGTTTGGAGGTAGACATCAAATTGTTCTATAAAAATCAAACCAAAGTCTCAACGAGTATTATTCTACAGGAGTGATAAGCTACCCATTTATTGCTGGCCAGGGCAGCTCTGAGGTAATCATAGAATGGCAGAGCAGTTTGGGTTGAAAGGGACCTTAAAGATCATTTTGTTCCAACCTTCCTGCCCAGGAGCAGGGACACATTCCACTAGACCAGGTTACTCAAAGCCCCATCCAACCTGGCCTTGAACACTTCTGGGGATGGGGCTGCCACGACTTCTCTGGACAATCTGTGTCAGTGCCTCACCACCTCACACTAAAGAATTTCTTGTTAATATCTTACCTAAACCTGCCCTCTGTCAGTTTGAAGCCATTCCCTCTTGTCCTGTAACTCCATGCCCTTGTCCAAAGTGCCTCTCCAGTTCTCTTGTAGCCCCCTTCAGGTACTGGAAGGTCACAATAAGGTCTCCGTGGACCTTTTTCTTCTTCAGCCTATCTCCACGACACAGGCGCTCAAGCCTCCTGATCATTTTCATGACCTTCTCATTTCAACTGGTTCACAATCTTCTTATGCCGGAGACTCCAGAGATAGATGGAGTACTCCAGGTGGGATTTCAGGAGAAAAGAAGGAGAGAATCTCCTCCCTTGACCTGCTGTGGTGGACCTGCTGGTTCTGATGCAGTCCAGGGTACAGTTGGCTTTCTGGGCTGAGAGTACACATTGCTGCCTATATCCTCTTTCCTTGTGATATTGATCTCTTGCTTTTTGCCCGAAGGCTACTGTGTCAACTCTGCTTTGTACCATGTTTCTTTTGGGATTGCAGGGGTTTGTTACAAATACCACAATACCGATAGCAAGCAATGAATGAAAGGTCCTCCAGATCTACTCTTACCTCCTCTGTAGTGCCTTACACACACTGAAAAAACCCAAACAAAAAATAAAAATAAAAAGGCACCTAAAAACTTAGGAAATTTTCTCTGCAAACTGCTAAATGTTACCTGAGATGAGTTGACTTGGACATACCATTTTCCCAGTGGAGACAAGAGCTAACAGTGTTTCTGTACTTCCTTCCTTCAGCCATATTCATGACACTGATAGCTCACTAACATATGGTGTTACCAAAACCTGCCTTCCTATGGATCTGTGTCTTGTGGTTGATTCTCTAATACCCATTAAGGCTTGAGGTTTTGCTACAGAATTTCCCTCTGGACAACCAGTAAAGGTTTTTTCCATTGACTATGAACAGGAAATCTTTACCTGTAGAGTACCTTTGAGGTCTCCAATTTTTTGTCAAAAGTCATTGAAATTGTACAACATATTCAAAAATACTCAGGAAAAAAAGAAGAGGACTGAAGGGTTAGGCAGGCAAAGACACTGACAGAGAGGCTGTCGCAAAGGTAGCATGACTGTATAGTACTTCTTTCACTAGGAAACTAGGGCAAACAGCATTTTCATTGCTTTTTATTATGTCCTGCTGTGCATTGCCATCTTCTGCCTGCAAACATCAAAGAGCCAGTGTTGTAGTAACCACCCATGACATGTGATGCTGAACAGGAGGAGATGAAATCCCCAGTAACAGGGGACCTATTTCTATCTAGACTACCGAGGCAATAACACTAGAAAAGCGTTTTAGAAAATGCATAACGTAATGAGAAGCTGAGCAAATGTTTTCCAAAAATTCATTTCCACTCCATCCTAACAATTGCCATCAAATCCTGACTTTTTTTTCCCGTTTCAGCACAAAACAAAATAAGCTTAAAATAAGGTCTATATTACATCCTGCATGAATATGAAAATGTTTGCATTGAGACCTCTATCTGTATGGGGTACAGCAACTGGCTCATGGCTGAAAAAATAAGACTGAGTAGATGATATAATCAACAGATGGTGATGTTTCATAGCATTGTCCCTAGACAGTCCCACAGTTCCAGGAATCACTATGCAGCCTGCCAGATCACAAGATACTGAGCATCATTGACAAAGGGAAACTGCTATAGGGATGTCAAGGAGCAGAAATGATGAGCAGTCCTTCCTTGGAAAGAAAGTGTGCTACAGAGGGATGTTTTTTGGTCCTGTTGCATATTACAATCAGTTGTGCTATGGAACTATCTAGTCCCCCAGGTACTTCTACACCTTCCTTAGCAAAACCATCAAATAAGTCCCTCCTTTACTACAGAATTGCAGAAACATTTTTTTTAAGTGGCACATTAACAAGGACAACCAGCAGGAAGTTCTTGAAAAGCTCAACTGATACAATATATATGCTGCCTCATCTCAGATCTTCCCTCTAACAGTGGTGAAGGGACGGATGTCATACCGTTTATGATGCCATGGTGGGCTGAAATGGGAAAATTTGGTTGCACATATTTCTGTTTATTAGCAGCCTTCTTGAGAAGACTGTTCAAGTCCTTCTCTCCTGATCCCAAATTATTTTCCCTTGGACTTATTGGTTTCAGCTAGACTCACTGTTTCTGTCCTGTCTCAGACCTCTCCTTAGCCCAGGAGGTGCTCAATGAAATGTCAGTAAGTCAGTTCTGTGACTAGATGAAAGGCAATGCAGCTGGGCACAAGGTTTCCATCATGTACCTTGGAAGAGGTGATTGTGCAGCTGCAAGCCCCACTGAGCTGGAACAATGAGAAACATTGAAGCAGCAGCATGAACTGCGACTGCATGTAGGATCCTCCAGCTTGTTAGCCCAGTAGTGGGGCTGAGCAGCTCCCGAGACAGCTGGATGCAAACACAGACATGCATGGTTTCTGAGTTCAGTCTGCACTGATAACTGGTGAGGTCTCTGGACTTTGATGTAAACACAGTCTAATAGCCAGAGCATTAAATATAAGAGTTATAATCCCTTCTCACACCAGCTGGAATTAATGGTGATAAATAGAGATGTCCCTGATAGTCATACAAAAATCCAATTCTTTTGGAAAGATACTCATTTCCTACCTCCTTAAAAACAGCCTTCTGCCTTAGAAAGAAAATAAACCAAACCACAAAAAGTCTCCCTTTGAAAACTAGTGTCAAAGAGGCTGTTTGAGGGCAGGACCCTCTAATATCTGAAAGGCTGAAAGACTCACAGAGGAAGCTGAGGAGCACCCATGCAGAGGGTTCTATAGGTTACACTGATCACATTGATGAGACAGTGTATCTGATCCACTGTTTCTTCAGAACAATTCAAATGTCCTTGTGACTAAGGCAGCATTCTTAGGTGAGGTGGGTGAGACACTGAATGTCCAGACCACCCCAAAATCAGGATTCTTGTTCAGCTGCTGAAATTTTAAGCTGTTTAACCTCAAAAAAATCTGCACAGTCACCCAGGCTGGTTGTCACTTGTTTTGATTTGACCAAATTTGAGCTTTGCGTATTCAGGGACTTGGGCAGCTTCACACATGACATGTTTGAAGAACCCTTCTCCATCAGCTGAGGCACCAGTAACATCAGAGTATCTAAAATAGCCATGAGCCTTGTTGATACACTGAGAATTGAACCTGGTATCTGCAGGAATTGCGTAGCATCTGTCACATGGCAAGCCATGTCATCACAGACTCACTTAGCTAGGCCTGAAGGAGATTCTCTTTAGTTAGGAGTGGTGGGGGGGCGAGTAACACACATCCATCTTGTACGAACAAAACCATTTGAGACAGTAGTGAAGCTTTAAAGCAAACAAAGCAACTCTGAACAGTGCAGTGCCAGTAACTGTAGTTCCAGTCTTGAAGTGCGCTGAAGCTGTGCCTTGGTTGACTGTTTGTTGCTCCACATTTTTTGTTCAGGAGCAGCAGTGGGGAAGGTGTCAAGAGCTACCTTAGTCCCATGGGTGCTGCAGGCTACAGGGAACATCATGAACTAGCAATACCAGGCTGATGGGGGACCAGCAGGCTCAGAATACCCTGTGGTCATTTTGCTGCAGAATATAATTTGTTTCCTGGCTTTCTTGCTGGAAACATATGGCCATCATTAATAATAATCACTGATTATTCCAGTTTCTAATTGAACACAAGACACCTGGGTGTGCAAAATGAGACAAAACTATATTGGTAGACAACGTAAAGAGATAAAAGAGAGAATTATGTGGGTTTGTTTGGGGATGTGAGTCTAGAAGAGTGAACCAGAGTTTAGTTTGACTAGTCATCTACCAATCACATCATGTCATTTTTATTGCAGCCGAAGACATACCTGATCACTATTGCTTTCCTATGTTTGAACTCTACTCTTTTCGAAGTATGAACTGCATTTTGGAGTCAGACTCATAAAGGAAGCCAATAATTAACAAAATTATTATTATTAACTGCAGAGACATCCTTCCAGGTCTTGGCAGTTGCCCACCAGGGCCTTATCTTCCCTCACTATTTCATTTTGGCAGAATTTTCAGATGTTAACTGCTGTGACACAGAACAACACATATTGGCTGGAATTCCAGCTCTTTAGACCTTGTATTCCTCACTTATAAGCTTTTACCACAGCTAGTACATTTAATTTCTTAATATTATAGTAGTGATTTGGACAAAAATATCTGTGAATGAGAGAAATTTGAAAACTTGGAATAAAATGCAAGCAAGTTTTATTCTGGGTCAGTGTTGTTTCTCTGACATGTCAAGAACCTGTAGGATAAGGTGTAATGGATAAAGTGAACCTTTCCTAACAGACCTTCTCAGCTTTTAGTAGTGATTTTAAGACCTTATGAGCTAGAGTTTGAATATGGGCAATACTTTATCCACAGCTACCACAGATATATGTTTTTTTATGCCCTCTAGAAGCAAATTTTTGTGCACTAAGTGAAAACAAAACATGCTGTTCCTGTTTGTTTTGAACCTGACACCAGGAACTTCATCAGAAGTTCCTTCATCACCAGTGAATAATCATCCAGTTCTCTGCACTACTCATGGTGGTACAGATCATGGTCTTAAGAGCAACCTAGGTAGAAAAATTCGCCTGCAGATTATCCAGTTGGGATTTTGGTAACTCGCTTCCCCTCCAAATGATTATTGTTGTTTATATTTTGAACTTGGTTTCAAATCAGCTTCATCCAACTTTGCAAAAGCTGCTGCTGTGCTTTGTTTCCAAGGAAATATTTGGATCAAACATAGCAACAAGAACCTGCTGTTGTTATTATTTAGCAAATAGCCCAAAACTTTGTTTTCTATTCAAGCCTCTCTCAGACTTTGAAGAGTTTGGAAATCTAATCCCACACTGAAGCTTTGCAAACAATCCCTCTCTTTAAAATGGGCCAAGCCACAAAGCCAAATTCAATCCTACCGAACCTTCACATTGCTCAATACTTGTCATGAGCTCCGATCACTGCTGTCTGTTTCATCTCTGTTATTCATTATTGCTGTTATGCTGTGCCTCCCCCTCCCTGTATCCATAGGAAAATGCATCAGACCAAAACTGATGAGGCTTTCTAATATTGCCAGTGGTGTTATTGCAGAACTGTATTCATTACGTACCTTGAGGCTTATTAGAAGCATCTGGAAAGTTATGCATCAAGGGTGTCAACAAAGGCCTTCACCTTCAACAAAGGATTTCACCTTCTTCCTCTCAGACAATTTCCTTTTAATTTTCTTTTGGGCAAACAGCTCCAAAATACCTCTGTTTCATCTCTAGTCAAAATATCATATGAGGTAAACATACCCTATTTATATTAAAAATTTTTCTTGCTGGCTTGTTTTTTTGTGTTTGGGGTTTTTTGTTGGGGTTTTTTGGGGGTTGTTTTTTTTTCCCTCCAGAATTGCACAATAAAAATTTAATGATCTTTGCATACATTATAGACTTATATGGAGATCTATGCCGCTTTAAAGTTAAGCATAAATGTTTGCTTCATAAAAAATTGCTCCAGAGGTTTAGAATGTCTGCAAAACAACTCTCAGCATGGGACAATGATAGCCAGGAGTAGGCATTTATCCTTTGGGTGGATTTCCATTTAACATTGGTTAAAGTGGGTCACATCTCTAAAGAGCACTGATACAGGCAATAGAGTGAATTAAAAAACGTAATCAGTGCCTGGTTCCTACATATATGCATGTCCTTGTTTCTTTCTGCCTTCTTGCTATATGAATTTCCAGTTCTTGTGGGTTTGGGGCTTTTCTACTGACAGTTTTGGGTTTTCTTTAGGCTTCTGGAAAGATGTGACGTCTTATTACTGGTTTTCCATCAATCTCTTTGGACTATGTTGCTTCATCTGTTCTTCTAAGGAGTATTCTTTACCTCTGGGGCCAAATAATACTGCTCAGGCTGTGTCCAAGACAAGAATGCTAGGACAGTCATCTCTCCTCCTCTTCCAGCTCTGTTCCTTCCTTCTTCCCTTATTTCCTACATCCAGAGCATGCCATGTTCAAGTTCCTCATCAAACCTCAATGTTGCTGGTAAGCCTGAGCCACGAGCTATCTTTGATGCCTCCAAAAAGACCCCAAAACCTCAGCGTGATGTATTTGCCTTCATGAATCACATTCACGTAGCAAGGAAGTTTAAGCCAACACTGCTGAGCTCCAGGCTTCTGATATCTAGTTTTGTTCATCATAAAGCCAGTTCTCTCTCCTGGTTTCCCTCTGAACTAAACTAAGTGTCACAAAGATAATTGAGTATAAATACACAGATTTTGACACTGTGATGGTGCAAATTGAAATCTAGTTAGCAACAAATTTTATCCTCCTTCATTACTATGACTCTTCTTTGCTTAGTCACTTCTTGGTGTCAAGGGTTCCTTTCCCTGGAACAATGTGTCTTCTGCCCTGGAACAAGGCTTATTCAATACAGGGTGAATGTTGTGACTAGAGATGTCCACCCAGCTGGAGGGTTCAGCTCCAGGAGTGAAGATTGGAAAAGTTTTGTGCAAAACAGATGCTTTAATATGGTCCTTTCTCCTACTGCAAAAGTTATGTCACAGCAGAGCACAATCCTTTCTGTATTTCTTCCTGGGAGCTTCTTTAGCATCAGCACAGATGTCCACTCAGGGGAATTAGTTGCTTTTCTTCTATTTATGTTTTTCTGTCAGAAAATAAAATAATAGGGGTTAGCACTAAACAAACCCTGGTGGAGACATGTATATTTTACAAGACCTCAGAAACACAGAATACTAATAGACATAGATAAAAGCCTTGTGGGAGACCATGCCCTCTGACCAGGGAGTGGAGACAACATTTTGTGTTCTGTTCCTGGAACAACACACAACAGGAACACCAGTGAAAAATGACATGTATAAACAGGGAGCAGGAGACACAAATGCATTTCCATTATCATTTTGACTTGACTCCATCCACCCATAATTCAATGGCTGTTGCCATAGCAATGGAGTACCTTACCATTTTCATGTCTTTTTCTTTGCAACACCCACATGAGTTGAGGAGTTGAGGAGGGATTGTCTACACATTACAGACAGGGAATGAGGCATAGCAGGAGGTGTTTTAATCCCCTTCTTTTAGCAGCTAATTGAAGTGGTGGGTTCCTTTCAAGACCTTGGCTCACAGAAAGGATGGAGTCAGAGACACCAGCACCCTAACCTGACATGCACATGTCCCAATGTCTCCCTGCTTGGGAGGGTGGAATTGCAGATGTAAGGTGTCCCACAAGTTAAAGGGACACTAGGTAGAGTGCTAAGAGACATAAAATCTTGGCTAGAGGATGTTTGCACATCTCTGGAGGATTTCAAAGTTGAATTCTGATCTTACCACATCCCTAGTTGCTCAGATACGGTAGTACCCATGTGCCTGTGTGTACTTGGACCTGGAGCCACTGTCTCAGGGGCATTAACTTGTGGTGACATATCTCCATTAGCTCTATCCACTCAAGCTAGTCTGTGGTGGGAGATTCCTTTCAAATCCCATCTTTCTAGGCAGCTATGTCATCTCAGCCCCTCACTGTAGACCAGCAACTGAACACCAATTACCATGCACACACTGGGCCTTCAGATTTGAAAGGACAAGATAAAACACTGTATGGGCAGGAAATAAAAGTAATTCCCTCAGTGTCCAACCCCATGCCATCCAAAACTCAGCAATTAGCATTTTACCCCTTTTTTTTTTTTAAATCTTTTAAGATGATCATTCTGGAACACAGGCAGGCTGCTTGCAGCTGTAATTTGCAGAGGGAACTTCTCATTTATACTCCTAGTCCTGTGAATTTAGTGTTTATGTTGGTATATGAGCTGCTTACTCTCCCTGGCAGGATGGCAGGCTGATCGTCCAAATGCACAAGGACTCACAGACTTTACCATAGACCCGAGCCATCCCTCTCTGGTTTTCCCCTTTGAGGCTCTGCTTCATAGAAGCATAGAATATTTTGGTTGGAAGGTACCTTAGAGATCGTCTAGTTCCAACTCCCCTGGCCATGGGCAGGGACACCTGCCACTAGACCAGGCTGCTCAAAGCCCCATACAACCTACCCTGGATACTTCCAAGTGTGGGGTATCTACAATTTCTCTGGGCAATATGTTCCAGTGTCTCACCACCCACACAGTCAAGAATTTCTTCCTGATGTTTGCTCTCTTCTTGCATCTCCATTCTTGCCCACTGCATTTGACCTCTCTTCTCCTAGGTGGTTTTCCTCTCTGACCTGTTTCTCTCTCATCTCACTCTTCTCAGCCCCAGTCTTCTCTGGTGCTTTCTGGTCACTGCAGTCTTGCTGGTGCAAGCAAAACAGAGCAGTGGAGAAGGGCAGATCAACACTCTCTCCCCTCGCTCCCTCCCTGTAACTCCTTCCCCTTCTACCTACTGGGACCAGGAATGGGATAAAATACCTGTTCTCCCTTCCTCTCCTCACTAATGAAGAGTGAAAAGCTTATTGCTCAACTCCACAATCTGCTGTGGACATGGGAACACATCCTGGCATCAACTGGAGGGTTCAAATCCCACAAGTGCTGCTGCAGGGGACGTGTCTGCCATCAGGTTCATCTGGGAGGGGTTTTCTTGCAGCTGAAGGGCTGAAAGGAAATTTCAATGGATGTTAGGAAAGGAGGGAAAAACTCAATGTCCAAGGTGTTTTTGAAGGACCTGGCTTCTCAACCAGTGGCCATTGCTGTTTATCCAGAGACCACTCCCAGGCCAGATACTCAGATCCACTGCTTAGGGTGCTGGGCCACTCATCTCCCCCAGTTTTATAGCAGGGGCTTGCGTTGCATGCACAATGTCTTGGCTGCACTGCTCTGAAGAGAACAGACTTTCTTCCCTTCTCCCAGTGCAGCAGGATGGTGTCTCCACTGCTATTCAACACAGAGCACTGTGCAAGAGGCACAGGAGACCAGGCAGACTAAACCATCTTCCCCCCAGTCATTGGGTTCAAGCAACACTTTAATCATGGCTGAGGGCATTCCCGTTCCCTGGAGGAATGAGCTGGTGTTTTTCAGCTTCATTAAGTGTTTTTATAGCATTACTTTTCAGCTGCAGGGTGTGGTGCAGCTCTGGGGGGCTGCAGCTCTGACGTGCTGATTAGCGCAAGGACTATTACGCACATGGTTTGATGAGACCCAGCGATCATCTGAGCAGGAAAGAACCCTCAGAATAACATAAAATCAGGATCGGTTATAAGCGTGGCATCTGGGGAGTCCTCTGAACTGTCTGTCATTCTCAGACATTCACCACCAGGGAAAGTTAATTAAAATGAGGAGCTGAAAGAGGCTTGCTGCTCTTCTCTCCAGAGCAGCTCGCAGCTTAATTGGAGAAACAACCATTTTCAGTGATGTAGTGGAACAACAGAAGCTCTTTTGGACAGGAGGTCCCTCAATATGAAAAGGAAGGCTGAGGACAGTGAAATACATTTTACCAGCATTGATTTTATCTTGCTCTAAGGATCAAAATTGTGCCAGTGACGATTTAGTCTGGATGATAAACTGACAAATCACACTTACACATGGTAAAAGGTGTGACTGGGGTAACAGAAACCCCTTCCCTTGTCGTGTTCTCCTGTTTTGCTTGCAAGTGCTTGTGCCCTGCAGAAATCTCTTTCCTTGAAAAAAAATCCCTCTCTGACAGACCAGATGCTGATGCATCATGTCTGATTCCCAGGGAGCTGATTTTGGTGGGATTTGAGCTTCAGCAGGGGATTAAAGGGCAGCCCAGGGACCAAGCTACCTCAGCTGAGTTGCTTTCCAGTCTAACCAGTTGGAAAAGTGTGCAGTCTACCAGTGAAGGAGCGCTCTCTCGTGGACTACGCAGAGGGTGAGTAGAGCATATGTCAGCTATGTTGGATCGGAGGTGACTAATAAAGAAAATAAAGACTGTGGAAGAAAGACGTGACATAAACCAGCACGGCAGTTAAGTGCAACCAGATGTCAGGTGTTTTGATCTTCTCCTTGAAGAGCTAAGGAAGAGGGAAGACAAATACCACTCCCTCCAGTGTAAGAGCCACTTCAGGCACCCGCTGTGCTGCTTGAGGCCAACTGAGATGAAAGGTAAGGTCCAACGTGTCACATACCCCTGCCTGGGGGCTGTGAATTGCAGAAGCATGTAGGACAGCTTGCAGCAAGGCACAGACATGCTGTTTTTGCTCTAACTTGGCTCGCATTGGTGTTTTGGCAAAGCAGCCAGCAGCTGAGAATGGCAGCAGGACCAGAAAACTTCAGGTGGGTCTGTTTCTGCCCATGGTTGTGAGAATGTGGTGAACGCAACAAGGAAAGAGAAACACAGATGATGAATGAGAAGAAGAGCCTGTTAATTGATATATCATGGTTTGCACAAGGCTGACAGCCACACTTATCTTTGCTGAGTGGGTGAAATGATTTGCCTATGGTCTTAGAAAAAGTCTGTGACAAAGTATGATAGCCTGAAACAAGTTGTTCCACCTCCTAGAGTACCCTCCACCTTTTTGGACCTGCCTTGGTGTACTCTGAAGAACATGCAAATTATTCTGTTCACGTCGCACCCACATACCCGTCTCTGCTGCCTCTCATGGCACAGGAGCTTTCAGAAACTAGAACAGAATCACAGAATTGGAAAAGTCCTCAAAGAGCATCAATTCCAACCATAAACCTGTCACTGCCAAGTCCACCATGTACCCAGGTGCCACAACTACCTGCGTTTGAACACTTCCAGGGATGGTGACTCCACTCCTTCCCTGAGCAGCCTTTTCCAGTGCTTGACAACTCTTTCAGGGAAGAATTTTTTCCTAACATAAAGTCTAAAGCTGCCCTAGTGCAAATTGAGTTTACTTCCTCTTGCCTGTAGCTTGTTACTCGGTAAATAGCCACCAGAAACCCCCAGGAAGATAGATAGAGTCTTTTCCAGCCCACATCCAATACATGGAGCTGAGCTCTATCAGCAAAATGCTGATTCTTACAGTTAAGCATATCCTTACATATTTCACTGTAGTATGCTTACGTGCTTTACTGTATTGAAGTTCCTCCCTTGAACTCCTCCTTGGATTTCAGTCAGAGGATAATGCTCAGAGACTGAGATAGGACCAGAAACCAGAGTTTGATACTGCTGTGGATGAACATCTTCGCTCCATCAGCTGAATACCGATGAAATATTTACATCAGATACATATTATTATTATTATTATGTAGATATTATATATATTATAATATATGTTAGAATATGTATATTATCCAGATGGAATTCTAATGGCGTATTTACACTGCTTCTTGACACCCTTCCTGCCAGTCAGCCAGATATGAAATCATTTGGCAGATCCTCATCTGAACAGTCTAGTGCTCAGGAAAAGCAGCATAAATTACTCAATATGGGGTAAAACATGGCTTGCACATATGTCTACAGTCTTAGAGAAGAAGCAGAAGTGGCAGCTCTTTGCTGCACCTGTTGCATTATCCACTCAGTATTTCAGTCACTCAGAATAATGCTGATCCAGGTGCAGGCTTGGAAGTGTTTTGTACTCTTTAAAACGCAGGAAAAGGTAATCCAGGTTCCAATGTCTTACTGTGTAAGACTACATGGTCTGCTTTAGAGACAGCTGCAGAAGGTAAAGTGGTAGAAGAAAGGAGACAACAGCTATGTCCCTATTTCACAGCACAATGCTGGCAGTGCTAGCAGGAAAAGGCATGCTGCCCTCCCCAGTGCCTTGCTCCTTCTAAATCCATCAGAGAAGAAGGGAGTCCTAGAACCTGGGGAAGTGGTTTCTCACCAGACTGTTTTGTTTTGCCCACTTTTGAGCATTGCAAGCCTCACAAAGACACTAATGCTGGCTTGAAAGACCAAATGAGAACTTCCCTGACCAAGGGTGAAGTCTGGGCTGAAATCCATGTGAAATCTCTTGGTCTCTGATGGGAAGCAAAGGCTAATGAAGCTGGAACCATGGAAAGTCAGAAACAGCCCATCAGAGCCACGGACAGTTTATGATGGGGCTTTTCTGACCCGCCTCTGATAAATCTCCCTGCAGTTCTCTCTATAGATGCCTGCAGATCTCCATGCTACTGGGCAAACCTGGTGGTTCCCTGTTTCTCCGGACCTGGATGTTTCTCTTTTTCTCCCATAGCTCTGAGTATCCAAGATTTCAATGCTGGCTTGCAGAGCTCTCAGCAATACTGCCTGTGTCCTGTGTCTGCCACCCATGCACAGCAGCGCTGGAGGTAACAGAGCAACACACCGTGAGCATGAGAAGCTTATCATTATCAGCTTAGGATATGTAGGTCATTAGGGAATTTTAATGAGCAGAGACACTTTCACATCCAAAGAGACAAAGATATTATCAATTCCCTTAAATGGGCACCAGAGAAGATGAGCTGCAGCTCTTGGGACTCTTCCTCTTTTCATCCTGGCTGAAATAAATTGCTCCATGAAATGCAGCAATGCCATGCTGATCCCCAACTCTTAATGCCGTGGTTTAAATTTATCTGAGAGCTTTTCATTTCTAAGGAGAACATGCTGTATGTTTGTCTCACTGCTTTGGAGGGTACCCTTCATGATGGCCACCCTGAAAAGCTATACCAGGACACAGCAGGCTGCTGATATTTAAAAATGACTGTCTGTCTTCTGGGTCAGTGCTTATTTTCACCAACAGTTTTGATCTGTTTTTCTCTCCTTCTCTTTGAGGGCATTCTGCACTTGCCCTGCTATAGCATACCATGCTGTGCAGCAGCAGCTAATGGGGACTTAGTGAGGTGTTAGCCTGGATGTGCATGTTTCAGATGAAGGGATTAATACTTGGGGGCTTGTCTGGGACACCCGCAGGCAGCATATTTGAAATATGACAATATTTGCACTGGGATTTATCCTTTGTCTTGCTTCTTTCAACATCTTCATTAAATTATAATTTCATTAAAAAATCACACTGTTGGAATGAAGATAGATAAGAGCAATTGATTATTTTATTTTTTTTCTCCTTTCTGTGGTTAGTTGAACTGCAGGTATTGCTGTTTGGGGGAAGTTAGGACTGATTGCTTCTACAAGCCCAGGAGGCAAAGAAAAAGTGGTATTGGGATGTGTTTTACTCTGTTATCTCTGGTCTTCGCTGAAGAGCTAAAGCATGGGTTTAACAGATGTGTTACTCTAGCTGGGTCAACTGAATTGGAGCGGCACTACAAAATAACCATCTGCAACCATTCATGTGATTTGAATGTCCCCTGGAAACAGTCATGTCAAGGGTTGTCTTTATAAATGACAATTAATTGGCACTAAAATGTAGGTGCGCTCAGAAACTAGGTACGTTGACCCTCATTAAGTTTTGTTCAGGCTCTGGAAATGATGAAAATATTTCCTTCAGAGAGTGAGGATCTTCAGAAAGGCTTTAAATACAGTTTTAAAAAATGCTAGTAGAAATTCCTGCAGATTGGATTTTCTGTCAGTCTGAAATAGGGCCAGTTAAATTCCAGTAAATTGAGCAGGCACTGGTCCAACCCTGTAGATATGGAGGGGATTAGAGGGAAGGTTGGGACAGACCATGGGCTTTTCATGGGAGAGGGCTTTGCAGGGAGTTGACACAGCCAGGCTGCAGAAAGGCAGTGACTCTCCTGCCGCAATGCAATGCAAACCTGTTGCCAGACGCTGCCAGAGGAGAGAGAGATATATATATATATACACACACATATATATGCTTTATATATATATGTGTGTGTTCTTTTTATATGTATATTTATATATATTTATATATTTTTATATATATATCTATACGCACACACACACAAGAAGGATGTAGACCTGTTGGAGTGGGTCCAGGGGAGGGCCACAAAGATTGTCAAAGGGCTGGAGCACCTCTCCCGTGAAGACAAGCTGAAAGAGTTGGGGCTGTTCACCTCAGAGAAGAGAAGGCTCTGTGGAGACTTCAGAACATGTTCCAGTACTAAAGAGGCTACAAGGGACATGGAGAGGTACTTTTGAGAAGGGCATGGAATGATAGGACAGAGGGAAATGTCTTCAAACTGACAGAGGGCAGGGTGAGATTCCTTTATAGATTAGGAAGAAATTCTTCCCTGTGAGCGTGGTGAGGCACTGGAACAGGTTGCACTAAAAAGCTGTGGATGCCCCTTCCCTGGAAGTGTTCAAAGCCAGGCTGGATGGGGCTCTGAGCAACCTGGTCTAGTAGAAAGTGTTCCTGCCCATGGCAGAGGGGTTGGAATGAGATGATCTTTAAGGTCCCTTCCAATCCAAACCATTCTGTGATTCTATGACTCTATGAATGGAAGATACATATCTATCTATATCTATATCTATATCTATATCTATATCTATATCTATATCTATATCTATATCTATATCTATATCTATATCTATATCTAT